>NC_044386.1:20657910-20963200 GCF_006542625.1 Nomascus leucogenys | reverse complement strand
AGACTTAATAAAAAGTCTAGGAGTAGGAAGCAACTCACACGCACAAAAATGTTTTCAGCTATGATGATGATCTTTATCTAGACTCCTACTTTGATTGAGAAGGTGGCTCCTGTAGATATGCATTATCTAACTTAGAATTTTTTCACTTCTCTGCTTTTGAAAATGAGAACATTGCTTCAACAGAGTGCAGGAATCCAGATGAATATTGTTCTGCTTGAATGAACCTGAGATAAAGTTGGCCTATGCAAGGCCTGTGCTATTACCAGACTGAGGAAAAAAACATTCAATGTGTTGTCTCATCTACACAATATTGATATACAAATTGTGTTTGTGATTTTTATATCACAAGTAACTTGAAATTATTAGACTGATTATTCAATGATGTTATATATACCCAAGTTGAGAACCAGAAGTACTCTTTAAACCTTGGATGGAATGTTGATTTCTCTCCAAATCCCCTCAACTATTTTTAGTCTGTCATAGGATAATCTGTGAAAAGACTCCAGGCTTCTTTTCCATTCTCAAGACCCCTGCTTTCCTGCCTACTTTGGATCATCCTCGCAACTATCTTTCCCATGAATGAATCAGCTGATCATGCATGAGCATTAGCAGAACAACATTAACAGAATAAAAAACAGGGTGATCACAAAGGTAGTTAGTGTCACAATGTGACATAAATATAAGTTGCTGAGATTTCAGTTCGATCTATGTCTCATAGAATTAAATTGACTATCAAAAATGTAAAAACATAAAAGGAAAACATAGCATGGAAATGAGACAGGGCCTCACTGTGTTGTTCAGACTATTCTTGAACTCCTGGGTACAGGTGTTCCTGCAGTCTCAGCCACTTGAGTAGCTGGGACTACAGGCTCCCACCACCATTCCTGGTTTTAATGACATTTAAATATAGCTATTGACTCTGCCACTTAGTAGCATATTTTTAAAAATAGCTACTCGTTATTTTTATATTCTTAGGAGAAAAGATCTCTTACATTTCCTCTTTATGCTGCCGTAAACTAAGCAATTGAAGTTTTTGATACTAATGGTTATAAATACAAACATTTCTATGTCCAATATCACAGTAATTCTCAAAGCTATATGCAGACTGAAAATTTAGACCTGACTTTTAGTCAGTCATTGAATAATCTGTGAAATTATCTGTGGAATATAGGATTTTCTTTTATTATATTACTTTAAATCCTTCTTTCTTTATCATTCTGGGTTACACTGAATACAAATACTGGGGCTGGGCTCCATGGCTCATGCTCGTAATCCCAGCACTTTGGGAGGCCAAGGCGAGTGGATCACTGGATGTCAGGAGTTTGAGAACAGCCTGGCCAACATGGTGAAACCCCGTCTCCACTAAAAGTACAAAAATTAGCCAGGCGTGGTGGCAGACGCCTTTAATCCCAGCTACTTGGGAGGCTGAGGAACAAGAATTCTTGAACCCAGGAGGCAGGGGTTGCAGTGAGCCGATATTGTGCCACTGCACTCCAGCCTGGGCTACAGAGCGAGACTCTGTCTTGAAAACAATTAATAATAATATTAACAAAACAAATAATATATCTATTTTTGTGTGTTTACTAAAAATTATGTGTATTCTTGTAGTAAATGAAGAAAAGTAAAACATGAGTTAATCTACTAGTCATTGAGTTGGAATGATTTAGAAAATGGAAACATTTTTCAAACTGAGGCCATTGACTAGTTTTAGGTTAGTGAAACTGTCCCATGGCCTTAATTAAAACTTAAAGCATTAGAATAACGTAAAAAATATTTTAAGCAATTTTATGGATTGTCAAGCACATGGCGTCCAGCATATTGCCACATTCTTCTTTAGCAATTTCATGTCTTGGACATACAAAAAAAAATACCTTCAATGATATGCAAGCTACCCTCTGGAACACACTTTCAGATAAATATTATCAATCTATTGGCTTTAAAACCAGCTTTCCAGTAAGGGTTGTGCTATCAGTTACCTCCCAACAGAACATGTAAAAGCAAAAGTGGAATAATGAAATATACATATAGGTATTCACAAATATATTCACAGATGTTCACAAATATACATGTAGATATTTACAAGTATTTACACTGGCAGATATATTTTAGAGCAGGCAGCAGATATTGTCAAATCAATCACATAGTGAATAGTAGGCCCTCCGTATATAGAAAGTTGTACTCTTTCTGTCCTGAAATAAAAGCAAATGACCAGAAGGGTGAAGCACCAGCCAGAATCCAACCTGTACTCTGCTTGCCAAGACTTCCAAATATGTAGTTGTTCCCACCAAAATAAAACATATTTTTCTAGGCACTTTTACATAGGCTGATTAATGGCTTGCTTAAAATGTCCATATTTCCGTGCCTGTAACCTGTGACTATTTTACCTTCCGTGACAAAAAGAACTTTGCAGTTGTGATTAAAGATCTTGAGGTGGGGAGATTATCCTGGTTTATTCAGGCTGACCCAATATAACTATAAGTGTTCTAACAAGAGGGAGGCAGAAGATCAGAGTCAGAGAAGGTGATGTGAGAATGACCAGTTCAAAGATTGGAATGCCATGAGGACAGGAACCAAGGAATGGGGCAGTCTTTCTAGAAAATAGAAAAAGGCAAGGAAATCCATTCAGTTCTCCCCTAGAGCCACCAGAACAAGCATGGTTCTGCTGACACCTTGATTTTTTTCTCCAGTGAAACTGATTTTGGAATTCTGTTCTCTAGAACTACAAGATAATAAATTTGTGTTGTTTTAAGTACCAAGTTGGTGATAATTTGTCATGGCAACAGTAAGCAACTAGGATGATGGAGGAGGTTCCAAAGAGTAATAATTTCCAGTTTTAGAGGTATCATGGCTATTATTATTAATTCTGAATAATATTTGTTCTAGCTTCTTGCAACAACAGTTAGTAAATCTGGATTAAACATATACCATTTTGTACTTTATGCTTCAAGTTTCTCATTAACTTTTCATCAAGGAACAAATAAGTTTCCACTTTCTATATGGAGCTTTTTCTACTATTTGAACCATCTGAACAAAATTATTTTAAGTTGCTCTCGGTTCCATGCCACATATATTTTTGATAGCATACTATTCTACATACCCTCTAACACTTCTCAATAGATTAGTTTATTGTTAACCACATCTTATGTTCTTAAGGGCAAATAGTTGACTGAAATTTTTCTTCTATGTGATATGGGTTTTAGCTTCTAAGCAGACACTTGACACTCATCAGTATTGTAGTAATGAGGATAGTAAAAATTATTGTTTCGATGATGTCTCAATGTTGAAAATTGTAAGTGTAAAAATATAGAGAAAAGGGATGCAAAAAATCAGTTGTCTTCAAAGAGCTCCCTATTATATGAACATCCGCAAATGTTCATTGAAAAAGAGAAGGTTCAAGATAATTGAAAGCAATCCGATGATACTGCCTAATTCAGGGTACATTTAAGAACTTATCAGATTCTTTAGAAAAACCTCATAACAGACATTTTCATGGGGAATTTTTATGTCTTCTTTTTGCTCTCAGCGCATTTGGAGAATGTCCACTTTCCTGTATACTTCCTTGATGTACACAATTGGTAGCAGCCTCAGGTTTTCTGAGTGCTTCTACAAGACTAGGAAATTCCACTCATTTCAAGAATACCACACCTTCAGCAGGATCAGGACTTAGGTCTTCCTGAGATTTATTCCTGGAATGATGTTTAGTTTCTTGAAAGGCAAAATGTCTATATTGCCTCCATTAAACTCAGTAGTTTTCAGTCTTGAAATATTAAACATGTTTACTTTTCTAGCAAAGCTTCTGAATTTCATAGCATAGAAATTAGTGACATTTATGGGTCATTGTTTCCTTACCCTGAATCATTCCCTAAAGTTTATTTAATGATTTTTTGCATTTCAGAAACATTTTCTTGAAGCAATAAATTTTAATGTTATTTTTTAAATGTAGAGGCAAAATTTTCTTTTTTTTTTTGTCAAAGCAGGGAGCCAGTTTTTATTTTTGTCTAATATAACTTGCTACTGTCCAAATGTCCTTACCTTTAACTCTACTAATTTTAATAATTGTATGTATTAATCAGATAATAGAGTCAATTTACATGTCCCAAATTAATAATGGAGATCATAATGCAATTTTTATATTATTTCCCTTTGTTTGGCCTGTCCATGATGATCAAATTTACCTGATCCTCAATTTACATTGTGCTTTATAGACACAAGCGATGTCCAATTATTTGCCTTAATTAAATCTTCCTACCAAAATGAACCTAATTTCTCACTGTCTGTTATCAGCGCAGATAAATTAGAGGCCAATTGTCACTTTCACATTATCACCTTGACATTATTTTAAAGATGTATATTAAGATTATTAAACTTATTTTCTTCTAAAATGATATTATTCAATTTTTTTATAGATTAACAAAAATAACAACTCTCTTTAAAAGAACCCAAAGTAGGTATTATAGTAAATATAATTAACATTCAAGTTTTATGAGAGGCCTAATTTATTATTTTTACATCATACTTTGTTTATAGAGTCAAAGCATGAGCAGCATTGGCCTTTAGAACTTCCTGCAAAGATGGGAAAATTCTGCATTGTCCAGTACAGTAGCCACTGGCCACATAAAATTATTGAGCATTTGAAATGTAAAATAATGCTCTAAAATGTTATTATATTTAATATAACCCATTTAAAATCAAATTTGAGTAGCATATGTGCCAAGTGGTACCATATTAGACAGTGTAAGTCTAGAGAAAAAAGTTCTGGGCTGTGTTTTGGATTTGGACTCTTGTTTAAACTTGACACTTATTCACTGGTTCTATAATACTGAATAGTCTCATCACTTCTGTGAGCTTCAGTATCTTCATTCAAGCAATAACACTTCCTTGGTGAGGATCTACCAAATTCTATCAACTGTGTTAAGTGCTATGGATACAATGATTAAGTCAGAATTGGAGCTTCTTTACATTCTGTAGGAGAAAAAATGATGCCAAAATGCTATAATTTGTTGTTTGATTCAAATTGTAGTAGGAGGCCTGAAAAGAAAGTACAAAGTCCAGTGCAAGCCTATGAGAGGGGAACTTAACCAGGCCTCACGTGTCTGGAAATACTTCCTGGGAGAAGTGATTTTTGAATTTAGTTTAGAATGAAGGTAAGACGTTTCTAAGTAAAGATAAGTATACCAAATTTGCCATAGATTCTGATTACTGTTAGAAACGTAAAGATACCTTGCTTCCCTAAGAAAATTATGGAGTGGCAAACAATACATGAATTTAGCTATCATTAATCCCAAACAAGGCTCTATTGAATAAATTTTATGACAATAAAAGATGATTTTATGTTTAAATGTATTTGGAAAAGCTATGTTTAACAAAGATAAATGTCAGCATAGTAAGATTTTTTACAATTGTGGGTGTATCTGAGGTATATCTATCTAAACTTTGGTTATACTAGTACCTTGGGTTAAATAAATCTTAGAGAATGCCTAAGTTAAGAATACTTTCTTTAAACATTTTGTGATCACAAGAAGCCTTTTATTGATTGATTGATTGTGAGACTCCTTAGCAAAAAAGATTTCATAGTGTAATTCTCCAAAGATAATTTTAAAAACCCCACATTATGTTTATATTTCAGGTCCTTCTACCTAAAAATTTATAAAAGAATATACTTTTAGTTTAGCTTGGAATTATTTTTATTTATTTATTGATTGATTATTTTTAAATTGCTGACTTGGCTATAGTCTGCTTTTAACTTTTCTTCTATTATATTTTAATGTATTCTCACTTTATGGCTAACACTTTGTTATAATGTGGCCACTCAATCAGACTAGGCTTTGTATTGGGATTGAAAAAAATAGCTTGTATTAAGTACTATTAGAATCAAATATAACTTAAAAATAATAGACTGAAAAGTCTGTTTTCTTTACAGATTCTTGCTATTTGTTTTTAGTTGATTTGAGTAAATTGATTATTATATTACTTTTGTCATGCTAAATCTAAGCAGATAAAATTATTTCAACATTTTGATATATTTAGTATATTTAGTTTAGGTAAAAACAGTTTGAAATAAATTTTTTATATAATCTATAAGGTTAACAATTCATTAAAACTCTTGAAGAAAAAAATATGTGTTAAGCATTTATTGCATGGAAAATATTTTCTTTCTGAATATTTAATAATGAACAATTGTTCTCAGAAAAGAAAAAAATTAAATCTTATTTTCTAGGAAATTATAATTAAAAGTTGTAACTGGCATGTTAATTTTTAGATTAAAGACTGACTTTTCCATGTTTTATTTTTAATAAAATTTACCACATATTTACACATGATTATATTTGTACTTGTAGTTGTACATGCACATACAAACATTTCAGGAAACAACATTCTTTGTTCTTTATTCTGCTGAGTAATCATTGCTCACACTTTGGCTAAGGGGTAATGACCTTCTCTCTATGTTAGAATGTAAGTCATGTATTTCAATTCTATGAACAAATTATAGAGTTGAAGTATTTTGCTAGAATGTAAGTCATGTATTTCAATTCTATGAACAAATTATAGAGTTGAAGTATTTTGCTAGAACAACAACGAAAATGGGTTGCTATACTGTTTTTCTTAAAAGCATGGACTAATGGTTCTTCAGTCTTTGAAAATTTGGTAGTGTATCCGCCCAGTGGGTTCTCCTTGCCAGCTGCCTAGACAGAGCCAATTTCTCCAGACAGGGGAACTGCAGTTGAGAAAGAGTAATTCATGCAGACTTGGTTGTACGGGAAACTGGAGTTTTATTATTACTCAAATCAGCGTCCCTGAGCATTCAGGGAGCAGAGGTTTTTTTTTTTTTTTTTTTTTTGCCACTTTATGCTTGATTTCTCTCTCTCTCTCTCTCTCTCTCTCTATCTATCTATATATATTTTATTATTACACTTTAAGTTCTAGGGTACATGTGCACAACGTGCAGGTTTGTTACATATGTATACATGTGCCATGTTGGTGTGCTGCACCCATTGACTCATCATTTAGCATTAGGTATATCTCCTAATGCTATCCCTCCCCCCTCCCCCCAACCCACAACAGGCCCCAGTGTGTAATGTTCCCCTTCCTGTGTCCAAGTGTTCTCATTGTTCAATTCCCACCTATGAGTGAGAACATGTGGTGTTTGTTTTTTTGTCCTTGCGATAGTTTGCTGAGAATGATGGCTTCCAGCTTCATCCATGTCCCTACAAAGGACATGAACTCATCATTTTTTATGGCTGCATAGTATTCCATGGTGTATATGTGCCACATTTTCTTAATCCAGTCTATCATTGTTGGACATTTAGGTTGGTTCCAAGTCTTTGCTATTGTGAGTAGTGCTGCAATAAACATATGTGGAGCAGAGTTTTTAAAGACACCATGATGGGTGGGGGAAACTAGTGAGCCAGGAGTGTTGATTGGTCAAAGATGAAATCTTTACCAGGGAGTCAAAACTGTCTTACTGGGCTAAGTCAGTTCCTGGGTAGGGTCCACAAGATCAGATGAGCCAGTTTATCGATCTGGGAGGTGCCAGGTGATCCATCAAGTGCAGGGTCTGCAAAACATCTCAGGCACTGATCTTAGGAGCAGTTTAGGAAAGTCAGAATCTTGTAGCCTCCAGCTACATAACTCCTAAACCATAATTTTGAATCTTGTGGCTAATGTTAGTCCTATAAAGGCAAGAAGGAGGTCTGTTTTGGGAAAGGGCTGTTATCATCTTTGTTTTAAACTATAAACTAAGTTTCTCCTTCTATTAGTCAGGATTCTCTAAAGGGACTGAACTAATATATATATATATAATATATATATACACACACACACACACGCACATATATATACACCTATATATACATACATATATATGTGTACACACACATTTGTGTGTCTATATGTGTATATATACATATATATATATACATATATACATATATATGGGGGTTATTAAATAGTATTAACTTACATGATCACAGGGTCTCACAATAGGCCATCTGCAAGATGAGGAGCAAGGAAGCCAGTCCAAGTCCCAAAGCTGAAGAACTTGGAGTCCGTTGTTTGAGGGCAGGAAGCATCCAGTACAGGAGAAAGGTGAAGCCTGGGAGGCTAAGCCAGTATAGCCTTTTCATATTTTTCTGCCCTTTTTATGTTCTGGCCACACTGGCAGCTGATTAGATGGTGCCCACACAGATTAAGAGTGGGTCTACCTTTCCCAGCACGCTGACTCAAATGTTAATCTGCTTTGGCAACACCCTCACAGACATGCCCAGGATCAATACTTTGCATCCTTCAATCCAATCAATCTAACACTCACTATTAACCATCACCCCCACTAAGTTAGTTCAGCCTACACCCAGGAATGAACAAGGACAGCTTGGAGGTTAGAAGCAAGATGTAGTAAGTTGAGTTAGATCTCTTTCACTGTTTCAGTCATAATTTTGCAAAGGCAATTTCAATAGGAAGGAAGGAAAGAGGCTGAGGCTAGCAGCTATTCATATTCTCTAATCAGTGAATTATGGAGCCAAGTATTGAATAACTTTGCTGAGAAAATTTAAGAAAATAAATGCACAAAAAATCTTTTTTTCTTGAAATATGTAATCTTAAAATAGACAATGGAATTGGGAGTGTGAAAAAGATTACTTAATAGCCTCTGCATTAAAATGACATTATGTAAAAATCCACAAGTTTGTGCATGGTTAATATGATGATAAGATGCAAGGAATATGAGAGGAAGACATTAGGATAGATTCGGTTGGTGATTATCCTATTTAACTGGGAAAAAATAGAGGTATGAAAATCATTTTGGAGTGACATGGTGAACTCCGTTTTGGATATGATTTATTTAATGTTCTATGACACACTCAAATGGAAATATCTAGTAACTCAATGCAAAATGGGGAAAATTTGGACCAGAAAAAATTGAAATGGAGGAGGAAATTTGTAAATATTGACTCACATATTTGAAGATGTGAAAATAGTTGTATGTGTAGAGGAAATATTTGGATTGAAGCCCCCAGTAAACATCAAATCTTAAGACACCCAAACTATAATGATTTGAGGAGAAAATCCTATTCTGATTTGACTTTTCCTTTTCTCCATTCTCTTCACACTTCCCCAAATTCAACTTACTATGTTCTTGTGTCAACAATTTTTAACACTCTATAGAGTTTTTATATTCTGAATAGCTCTACACAAATATTTGTGGAGTCATTTCTGACACATCTCACTCTTTCTTTGATCCTTTTGAGAAGCGGTTATTGGAAGCTTACCATATAAAAGTCATGTGCGGGGGCTGGATATACTAATATACACGAGAAATGAGCTGTGATCAGAAGGACTCAGAAAACTTACAGAACATATAGAAGCGTAGGGGAAATAGGTTCCTTAACCAGACAGCTATACTGCATATTATCTAAATTCCTTTTGGTTCTAAAATGCTGTGATTTTGATGCTGTGTTTTAATCCTCATGCTACAACTCATTATCCATTTGCATTTCAAACTGTTACTTCCAAAGATAAAATGGGTACACACATAGTTGAAGGGCATTCACATTGCAGCCAGCTTGCCTGTGTTTGAATTCCTAAACAGCTTGTAAGTACTAAGCTTTCTGAAAAAAGTATTTAATTTTTGTATCTGTTTGCTTATAGAATAAAGATTACCATGTGACTTATTTCAGAGACTTTTTTGTGAAAATTCAAATCTATTAAAATTTTATATGTCTTGTCACATGGTAGGGGATTAATAAATGTTAGCTATTATTTTTTATTTTAAAATTTTATTCTACTAATTTTTAATTTATAATTACTCATTTATATATCTGTTGAATTTATCAGATTGTGAATTCCTTAAGTGATGAATGCATCCCTATACGTTTTAATATCTCCAATACAACCGTTGTATCAGGTAACTGGATTTTACATAAAATATTGTGACTTTTTAGGATTCAAAAATACTGGAAAACTTTTATCAGTACCTGGTTTGAAACTGTACTTTATTCTGTTACTCAGCCAATTGTTTGATAGTTTTAATTTTTCACACATGGCAAATGTTATTCTTCAATGGGAATAGTATATCAACGTTGATGAGCATAAATAATGCGGGAAATTAGAAACCAATCTGGAAGAAAGAGAAGAGAAGAAGGTGGCTCCTGAAAAAGAAAACACAGGGCTCAGCACAGGCTATGTGACTAAACTGAAGGAAATTGACATTCCCACTCTGGGTCCCATGGTTTCACATGAAAGAGGGAGGGTTTGCCAAGGTCAATTTTTCTTGGTCTGCATTGAATTCTAATCACTTCTGGGAAAGTAGTGAATGTGGAATTTCTTTCCAAATAATACATGTATGAATTTGTGCCCCAAGTTTCGCATATAACTTCAGTGCTCAGGAATTCTAATGCTCAATCAACTGACTCTGGCCGTCCACGGATCCCAGGTTATAAATACAAGGACTACTGCAGGATTTCTAAGCTCCCACATAGGTTTAACAGTCTAAATTACGAACGATTTCAGTAGAATTTATTGAAAGAAAATAAAAATGATACTAAATTGTACAAAGGTATCACTTTGGAATATTGAAAAATTATACAGGAAATATGAAGTGAACTTTAGACTTTGTGGGGAAAACAGGGTCAAACATTGTCAAAAACTTCAGAAGAGTCTTCTAAAGAAGACTGCCAGGAAAGAGAAGATTAAAACCTTTGATAATTCTTGTCAATCACGACTTCTTTGAATAGAAGATTTTATACACACACACACACAGACATAAACATATATGTGTATATGTGTATACATAGTCTCAAATATATACAGCATAGTTTTCCCACTATCACTTTAAAATAAGATATTTGCCTATTGAAAAGTAGTAAACAAATACCAACATAAATAATAAAACAGTTCAATAGATATACAATCATACATTGCTTAAAGACAGAGATATGTTCTGAGAAATGCATCTTTAGGCAATTTCATCGTTTTGTGAAGATCAGAGTTTACTCATACAAATTTAGCTGGTATAACCTACTACACACCTAGGCTTTATGGTATAGCCTATTGCTCCTAGGCTGTAAACCTATACAGCATATTACAGTATTGAATACTGGAGGTAAGTATAACACCATGGTATTTATGTATCTAATCCTATCTAATCATAAAAAGTACATACAATATAAAATATAAAAAATAGTACACTTGAATACAGCACTTATTGTAAATGCAACTTGCAAAACTGGAAGTTGCTCTGGGTGAGTCAGAGTCACCATTCACTTACCATGAATTTGAACGCCTAGGGTGAGTGAATTTGAACGCCTAGGGAATTACTGTATACTACTGTAAACTTGATGAACACTAAAGTTATATTCCTTCATTCTTAATAAATTAATCTAAGCTTACTCTACCTTCTTTACTTTATAAAATTTACTTTTTAACTTTTCTACTCTTTCATAATACTTAGATTAAAACACAAACGTGCAGCTGCACAAAAATATTTTCTTTATGTCCTTATTCTATAAGCTTTTTCTGTTTCTATTTACTTTTTAAACTATTTATGTTAAAAATAAAGACACAAACACACACATTGGCCTAGGCCTTCACCAGGTCAGCATCATCAACATCACTGTCTTTCACCTCCACGTCTTGTCCCAGGGGCAATTACAGGCATTGAGTTGTCATCTCTTATGACAACAATGCCTTCTTGTGGAATATGTCCTGAATGACCTGCCTGACGTGTTAACTTATTTTTTAATAAGTGGAAGGAGTCCACTCTAAAATACTTGTAGAAAGAATAATATAGTAAATACATAAGCCAGTGGCATTGTTGTTTATTATCCAGTATTATGTACTCTACATAATTGTATGTGCTGTTACTTTTATACCATTCGCAGCAGAGTAGATTTGTTTACACCAGCATCGCCACAAATACGTGAGTAGTGCTTTGTGCTGAGATGTTTTGGTGGCTACGTTGCCACTAGACAATAGGAATTTTTCAGCCCCATTATAAACTTATAGGACTGTCATTTTATATGGATCCATTGTTGACTAAAATGTTATTATGGGGAGTATGACCATATGTGATTTGAGTGGCTTAATATATTTGATTGCTGTGTGCCTATACATTGTTTTGCTAGTTAATTGAGAATCATAATGAAATACACATTTCCCATTTAACTTGGATGACGCAATTGAAAACAACAACTGAGCTATTTTTGTAATCCATAACTCAATAGATAACGGAGAAATACACCAAATTAACCATGCTTTTAAGGCTACTGCAGGAATATAAGCATAGTAACCTTATTAATAATATCTTCACACTTGTTAATATAAATAGACTACATTGTCATATGCCTGGTAAATATTTTAAGTTTCACCCCAGCTTACTTGAAGTAAAATCAACAACTTACTACAAAGAAGCTGCTAAAGAATCTGTAACCTGCAAGAGACTGGAAATGAGCTACTTGCCAATAAAAAAAAAAAAAAAGTAGTTTCTAATTTTAGCCTCTTGGCAGATAAGAAGGACCAAAACAAATCATCACTGGCTGTTCCATTATATACAAGAGTAAGCAATTTCATTTGCCAATATTTCTACTGTGTGATAACCACTTATTCCAGGTAGAAATCCCCAATTGCCTAGTAACAATTCGTTGCAGTATACCTACTCACAGTTAGCATATGCCAGGGAAGACAGGAGGAGATGCAGATGTACTCTTGCAGCTGATTTTCAATAACTACAGCACTCAGGGAGGAAAAAAAGAATTGAGAAGAAATTGTGAAACATGCTAAGTAAATAAAGTTAGACTTTAAAATTTTTTCCTTGTATTTTTATCACAGTCTCCTATTTTCTATTTCAATTCTGCTAATTTTTCAAACAAATTTACCCAAAACCAAATATTTATATGTGATTTTTTTTTTTTACTCTGTTTTATGGGCACTATGTAGCCACCAGTTTCCTTCTTCTCTTTAACTGAGAGATGAATCACCAAAAATTCTTTTATCTCTCTGATGTGTGCCATGAGGTTCAAGTGATCCCATGAGGTTCGCGTGATCCCCATTATCTCTGGAAAGCACTACTAATTTGAACACCTCCAGTTGCTACAGTTTCTGGAGCGTGCAAAGAGTACACTAAGTCAGTGGGAGATTACTTCTAACAAATTAATTGAGCAGAAAATCACTCCCCATTAGGATTGTAAGTATTTAAGGTATTTTCTCAAGTAGTAAAAGTATCTTAGGGGGCATATAAAAGGAAAATGGAAAAATATTCTTGATTATGCAAATGGTAGTTACCATCTGTAACCAATAGGTTACCCTGGGATAATTATGGAGTTATGGTCACACTGAGTTTATATTAATTTCTTTCAGCTTTCATATCTAATTATGTGGCCATCAACATTAATTGTGTATTCTTCTTCTCTCATTCAGAGATGCTATGACTTTGAATAGGCCAATTAATTATACAAAACCAATTGTTTCAGTATCACAGATACTAACAACCTAGCAACTTCCAAATTTGTCAGGAGAGCTTTGTGTAGATGTTGCAGAGATCACAGAAGCCAATAGACTGTGATATGAATAACTTAGCATGAAACATCACTATTTCAAAAAATGAGTAATCTCTACAGACAACTTTTTATTAAATTTACCTAATACATTCATGTTTAGTTTATGGAGGGTTTATTAAGTGATAATACAACACTATGCATATATACAGTGCTATCCTGGAAATGATAGGATGGTGCTGATGGCAGAAACAAGAAAACAAGAAGGGTCATAGAAAGATGTGCATAACTATAATAGCTAAAATACTATTTTTAAAAGAAATTTTTCCCTTGAGGTTGAGTATAAAGCAGAGTTTTAAAAGAAGTTGAGATAGCTAGGTGTAGTGGCTCACACCTGTAATACCAGCACTTTGGGAGGCCCAAGTGGGCAAATCACTTGAATTCAAGAGTTTGAGAACAGCCTGGGCAACATGGCAAAACTGTGTCTCTAAAAAAAATGCAAAAAACAAAATTAGCCAGAAGTGGTTGTGCATGACTGTAGTCCCAGCTACTCAGGAGGCTGAGGTGGGAGGATCCAGTGAGCCCAGGAGGGTGAGGCTGCACGAGTCACGATCGCACCACTGTACTCCAGCCTGGTCAACAGAACAAGGCCTGTCTTAAAAAATAAAATAAAATTAAATAAAAATGGGATATTGGCTGACAGGAAATTTGAGGCTAACCAAAAGGTGAATCACTAGCTTCAGAAATTATAATAAATATATTTTACATGAGGAATAGTGAGAGGACAATTTCTTCTTAGTTGAGTTTCAGTAAAATTGTGATGTGAAAACAATGGTATAAGGTTGACCTGAGCTTTTTAAAGCCTTGAGGATCATATGACTTTGATTTAAGGTCATCGAGAATCATCAACATATCCCTAAAGGCAGGCTGTTCTCCCGGTTTCATAGAGGATTTTTATGAAGGCTGGCTTGTGGTTATGCTAGAAGAGAGAAGCAAATGGCTATACACTCAAGGCAGATTGATGACTGGGCCAGACAATTGTGTTAGACCTGCTTTCCACTTTTCTCTTCCTCAGTTTCTTCATCTGCTCCGATTGTAATGCCTCTGGTGTTGGACCTAGGGCTAAGCACATAGTAAAGGACAAAAATCAAACTAACAGGAAACCTATCTACGTCTATCTGTCATTGATCTAGTCACATTAGTTTCTTGGCTATAAACTATTTTAAGGTAATGCACATAAATTTGATAGTTTAAGCATCTCTTTATAGACACACACACACACACACGCATACATATATATATATGTATTCCTCTATAAAATTTTGGAAACACTGCAATAAACCATTTATTATGTGTATATTCCAGTATAACATTAATGTTCATACTCCATGTAAAAGAAAGGATAAAATACGGACTTTTAATGGAGATTGAGAGTTTCTGCTATAGATAAAAATGGATATATGGTATCTATATATACTATATTCGTATGCTCACAAATATATGCACATAGATGTGTGTGTATATATATATATATATATATATATACATATGTGTGTATTTCTATCTATCTATCATCTATCTATCTATCTATGGAGTTTTATAGAATATTTCCTTTCAGAATTGGACTCAAAGAAAGCTGTTATACATGGAGCTTGCTCTTCAATGTAACCACTGAAATTTTAAGGCTATAAAATAAAGAATAACTGCGTCCAATTTAGTAAACACTATAGTAGAACCTACTAGTAGTCCCTCGATATTTGTTCTCCTTTTCTCTTATAGCAATAGATCCTTCAACTTTTAGCTCTGCATGTTCTTTCCCAGAATAAAAATGATATTTCACAAAATATCACTTTTTTGGGGTGAAGCTAGGAGTGCCTAGTTCTAAACAATGGATAAAAAGTAGATGTATCCTATACAGCATGGGAACCTTCAGTAAAATAGACATGATACAACTTGTGCTCATTCTCATTTTCTTCCCCTTCTCTCCTCCATTCCTGCTTATTGTAATGTGAGTGTGATGGATTGATGTCTAGTGACCTTTTTTAACCACATTCTAGGGATATCAGACCATGAACTAGAAAAAGCCTTAACTCTTGAAGTCCCTTAAATTTATTCACCAAATAAAAGTCAATTTATCTACTGGATGTCTTGCAGGAACTTACCATAGAAATACAGTAAAGACAAAGATAAAAGAAAAAGGGAAGCAAATAGAACACAGCTCTGTATTAAATGGTTTTAGTTCTATGGCTAAGTAGTCTAGTTCAGATAAAAAGTATTCCTTTTGGCCGGATGCAGTGGCTAATGCCTGTAATCCCAGCACTTTGGGAGGCTGTGGTGGGTGGATTACGAGGTCAAGGGATCAAGACCAGCCTGGCCAACATGGTGAAACCCCGTCTCTACTAAAAATACAAAAATTAGCCAGGCGTGGTGGCGCATGCCTGTAGTCCCAGCTACTTGGGAGGCTGAGTCAGGAGAATAGCTTGAACCCAGGAGGCAGAGGTTTCAGTGAGCTGAGATCACGCCACTGTACTCCAGCCTGAGCAACAGAGCAAGACTGCATTTCAAAAAAAAAAAAAAGTATTCCTTTTATTCCCTAAAAGTATAGTGTTTGTATGAATAATTGATAGTGACTTAATCTTCACCCACTTATCCAGATATCCATCTCTAAAAGAGAAAAGAAGAGGAGGCAAAAAGTTATCACAGGGGAGAGAAGAGTGGTGAAGGAAAGAGGGGAAGGGAAAAGATAAACGTGGGAGGGGTGTGGAAGAGAAAAAGAGATAGAGGATAGAAGAAAGGGTTAGAGAGAGGGAGATGTTCAGGTCATGGTGGGAAGAATGAGAAAAAGAAAACATTTTGTTCTGTGAAATATCAGAATGAGTTTGTGTAGGCAGGAAATGCCTCAGGTAAAAACATCAAAGTCTTACAATGTGGTTTTCCTAAAAGTCCCATTTTCTCTACTTTGTAAAATAATACAAGTGAAAGATGACTGTGGTGATGTAACTAACTATAATGTGAGAAAAAAGTTCACTTTTAATTATAGGAGATAATTGTTCAAACTGATTGATATATTAAAATTATATTTAGATTTATTTGTATTGACAGCAAATTAAATAAATCCATCTGTATGCCTGTGATAGCTACACTAAATAACTCCAGTATATTTATCCACAAACTAAATATTTAGTTAAATATTTGACTTACCATTTTTGAAGGCAACTAGGATATTTGGGGGGTTCTTGTCTATCATTTTGTGTTTTATTTACTCCAGGAGATTTTGTCTCATGGGAAGTCAAATATTAAGGTAGTTATAAATAGAGAAGAACTATAAATTGACCATAGGCATAATTCAATATTATATTTATGTGTAGTTTATAGAAATTCATTTTATTCTTTGATAACAAACAAACACAACAATATAAAAAATAAAATAGATTTGAAACAGTTGTGGAACAAAATTAAATAAGACAGCTGAAAAAGACAGTAGCTTTTGTAGCTTTTATGTATCTTTGTTTTTTTTTTTTTTGAGATGGATTCTCCCTGTGTCACCAGGCTGGAGTGCAGTGGTGCGATCTGAGCTCACTGCAAGCTCTGCCTCCCAGGTTCAAGCAATTCTCCTGCCTCAGCCTCCTGAGTAGCTGGAACTACAGGCGCCTGCCACCACACCCAGCTAATTTTTGTATTTTTAGTAGATACAGGGTTTCACCATGTTGGCCAGGATGGTCTTGATTCCTTGACCTTGTGATCCGCCCACCTTGGCCTCCCAAACAATAGCATTGGATGGCATGGTATGCAAATGTATGGAAATGAGATTTTCTAGAATGTCTGTGTTGATGATCTAGGAACATGTGAACCTGTGTCTGAACTTCTACAACATACTTAGTGGTGTGCACCTCTGTGCATGTCTGTACCAGGTAATTTGATTTTATGTAATTGCTAAATGAGAATATTCTTACCTTTAAATAAACTTAATGAAACAATAAATAATTTTTATTTTGATTTTTATATATAAGTAATATATATTAAGAAACTAAAGATCATTCTCCATGTGAAAAAATACAAGGTACAATCTTAACTAATACATTTTAGACATGTGAGCTATATAATGTATTGAAGTGTATATATTTCTTCAAAGAAAACTGACAAACTGTATTGTCATCAGTTGCTACTTATATCATATTTCATATTATAAGTGTAATTTATGTTTGAATACAAAATAATTCAAACTATTTTTAGCACACCTCCTTCATATAATGACGCTATGCTACAGGAACTGCCAGATCTCCCACTGATGCATTTCAATACTATAGGGTAAAAAATAAGTAAGTAAATAGTACACTCATTGAAACACTATTATTAAGGCAAAAGAAAACCAGATAAAGTAAACAAAATAAAATGTAAACTACCACACTCACAAAACCATAAGAATAACAAACCTGGAAATAGCCTAGCTATTGTTAGTAAAAATAAATTATGAGGTCAATGTCATGGAATCCTATGCATTTCTTTAAAAGGAAAGAAGTATCTATATACACACACATATATATATATGTATATATATATACACACATATATACACATATATACACACACATATATATACACATATATATACACACACATATATATATACACACACTTATAAGTAATTTTACATATATATCATTTCATATGTAAAAATTCTCTCTCTCTCTCTCTCTATATATATATATATATATTTATATATATATTTATATAAATGTAAAAATTCTCTAGCCTCTATCCAAGTAAGAAAGCAATGTGCAGATAGATCATGTATGGAAGAAATATCTATTTTTAATGTGATTTTCTTGATATTACTGTATTTTTGTTTGGCATATTTTATATTCAAAATGAGTTTTAAACAGTTAATTTTTATGTCATGTCTGATTAAAAGTCTTATATTATTTATTCCTTATTTCTAAGATTTCATTAGTCGTGACTATGTTATGGTTATAAGCAAATCAATCAATATAGATATTCCATTAAATAAGATATAAAGAACAGATATAAAAGAATACTGTAGGATATTAAATGAGTAAGACTACATAAGGCAGGGCAAGGCATAGGGGAATTCAAAACGAAGGAATCTCATGAGCAAAGAATAATACAATTATTTGTAAACACTAAAGAGTCCATGAAGAGGGAACATACAGTGTGTATTGGTTAACTCTGGTTGAATAACAAAGCCTGCACAATCAAATGGTTTAAAACAAGTATTTATGGAATTCATGATTCTGAAGGCTGGTAAGTTCAGTGGGCTCAGTTGCGTAGACTTTCTAGTGGCAGCTGGTCTTACATAGGTTTCTGTGGTCAGTTGCCACTCAGTTGAGGTTGGCTGCCTTTGAACTGGATCAGCAGGGATAACTGGGCCATATAGCTGTCACCTCCTGTGTATTACCCTGGTGTTTTTCACATGTTGTCTTTCACAAAGTTCTTAAAAGCAACAAGAAAGAAAAGCCATACTCTACAAGTGCTTTTACATCCTCTGATTATATCCTATTTGTTGTTAATCCCTTGGCCAAATTAAGGTATAGGCACAAGCCCAGAGACAGAGTAAGATCCCATTCACAGATACATGGTTAAGAAGGTGTGGGCACAGGAGGAGAAAGGATTCATGGTGAATTGTACAGCCTACCACATCTGGTGCTCTGGACATTTAAATTTAAATATTTAATAAATTATTGTGGATGCCTCAAGCAAAATGCAGTCACCCTGGTTTTTTTTTTTTTTTTTTTTTTTTTTTTTTTTTTTTTTTTTTTTTTGAGACAGAGCCTCGCTCCGTCACCCAGGCTGGAGTGCAGTGGCGTGATCTCGGCTCACTGCAAGCTCTGCCTCCCAGGTTCACGCTACTCTCCTGCCTCAGACACCCAAGTAGATGGGACTACAGGTGACCGCCACCACGCCCAGCTAATTTTTTGTATTTTTAGTAGAGACGGGTTTTCACCGTGTTAGCCAGGATGGTCTCCATCTCCTGACCTCGTGATCCACCCGCCTCGGCCTCCCAAAGCGCTGGGATTACAGGCGTGAGCCACTGCGCCCGGCCAGTCATCCCTTTCACTACCACAAAAAGTGGCGTCCAATCACAGCATCAGGCTTGAAGTTTGGGATCTCATGATCTCTATGATATTTGGACTTGGCTTTTTGAATTCTGCTGTTCTTGATCAAGTAACTGTCCCTCTTTCCCTACATGCATACAAACACTAAGTACACAATTGTGAGACAAGAATAGCTTTTCTACAGTAGACCTATCCCACATTCAAAAAGTGTGAGGATGGTGAGAAACACAAAGTCACTTGTTCCTAGTTATTCTGAAATCCCCATGGGGAAATATTGCCAGGATTACCTACTCTGGAGCACGAGTTTTTCTAGACTACATCCCAGTTCTGCTCTCTCAAGTCAGCTTCATCCCTTGAATGCAAGGCTGGTTCAACCTACACAAATCAATAAACGTAATCCATCACATAAGCAGAACCAATACAAAAACCACATGATTATCTCAATACATGCAGAAAAGGCCTTCGACAAACTTCGACACCACTTCATGCTCAAAACTCTCAATAAACTAGGTACTGATGAAACATACCTCAAAATAGTAAGAGCTATTTTATTTATTTATTTATTTATTTATTTATTTATTTATTTATTTATATTTTTTGAGTATCACTCTTGTAGCCCAGGCCGGAGTGCAGTGATGCAATCTCAGCTCACTGCAACCTCTGCCTCCCAGGTTCAAGCAATTCTCCTGCCTCAGCCTCTTGAGTAGCTGGGATTACAGGGGCCTGCCACCATGCCGGGCTAATTTTTGTAGTTTTAATAGAGACGGGTTTTCACCATGTTGGCCAGGCTGGTCTCAAATTCCTGACTTCAAGTGAACTGCCCACTTCGGCCTCCCAAAATGCTGGGATTACAGGCGCGAGCTACTGTGCCCGGCCAATAAGAGTTATTTATGACAAACCCACAGCCATATCATACTGAATGGGCAAAAATTGGAAGCATTCCCTTTGAAAACCGGCACAAGACAAGGATACCCTCTCTCACCACTCCTATTCAACAGAATGTTGGAAGTTCTGGCCAGGGCAATCAGGCAAGAGAAAGAAATAAAGGTATTCAAATAGGAAGAGAGGAAGTCAAATTGTCTCTCTTTGCAGATGATGTGATTGTATATTTAGAAAACCCCATCGTCTCAGCCCCAAATCTCCTTAAGCTGATAAGTAACTTCAGCAAAGTCTCAGGATACAAAATCAATGTGCAAAAATCACAAGCATTCTTATACACCAATAATAGACAAACAGCCAAATCATGAGTGAACTCCCATTCACAATTGCTACAAAGAGAATAAAATACCTAGGAATACAACTTACAAGGGATGTGAAGGACCTCTTCAAGGAGAACTACAAACCACCTCTCAAGGAAATCAGAGAGGACCACAAACAAATGGAAAAACATTCCAGGCTCATGGGTAGGAAGAATCAATATTGTGAGAATGGCCATACTTCCCAAAGTAATTTATAGATTCAAAGCTATCCCTATTAAGAACTTAAAATAAAATTAAATACAGTTTGTAAAAGGGTACACAAATAAATTACCCGCATTTTCAGGTGACCCACATGTGGTATCCCAAAACCATGAATAGCAAAAGATCCATTCAAACTACAAGGTAATGGTATGGATTTTAAGAGTCTGTGACTTTTCAAGTTTTTAGCTATTATTAGCTAAGAATATCCAAAATAATGTAAAAAGGTTATGAAAATACACTTCCATTTTTATTCTATGTATTTATCAGAGGCTGTATTTTCTTTATATATTTCAACCACAGCAACATATCACAACTGACTGAATGCAGAAGAATGTATGAGAATTCAGATTTATTCTATTTATTCTATCATAAAAAAAGACTTGCTATCCTACTTTGTTTGTTGCCACTATAACAAAATACTTGAGACTAGATATTTCTAAGAATGAAGATGCATTTCTTATAGTTCCAGAATTGGGGAAGTCCAGGATGAAGGAACTCATATCTTGTAAGGGCCTTCTTCCTACGTCATCCCATAGTGAAAGGCGGAAGGGTGAAAGAGTAGGCATGAAAGAGAGAAAGAAAAGGAAAGAGGCTGGATGAGGCTGAAATCATCCTTTTATCAGCAACTCACTCCTGAACTTATCCAGTCCCCCAGTAATGGCATCAATTCATTCAGAAAGGCACGAACTTTATAACCTAATCACCTCTTGAAGGTCCTAACTCTCAACCCTGTTGCATTGGACATTAAGCTTCAGATACTTGAACTTTAGTGGACCCATTCAAGCTATAGCACTTGAAAATGTAAAACAATGCCACTTTCTCTACTCAAATTACTGTGTTTGTTTTTTCTTAAAATGCAAGATGGTATCAGTTAGTAGGTTTATTATTGTTTTAAATAAACATTTTCAGTCCCCAGTTTTAATATCTAATTGGTAAGTAAGAGATATAAAAGAATCAAAAGAATGAAAAGTTCTCTGGAGCCTAAATAATATGTATGAGAACAAAGAAGTCTTGAGACTAATATGTTTAAGAACATCAAATGTAGTCCATAATTATCTTTAGCCCATGGCTCTAATCTTTGAAAGGATCATTTTCATTAAGAAATATCTTAAATTTGTAGCTGAAGAGCTTTCTAATTCTGACTGCAAAAGATATAAAGTTAAAAACATACAGTCCTGTCTTGATGTTAAATTTAGTCTCTTTCAATTTGAGATGGCAGGACAATTCCCTTAAAAACATTGCAAATTTCTTATTTGGGTCCTCGCTATGACCTAAAAATCACACTTACAATTCCTTTTAAGGTAGGCTTCTTTCTACTTTGGGTGGCCAGGCTAGTGTAATAATAATCTTTTTTTTTTTTTTATGTATCCATTTCTTTCTCTAGCTGAGAGGTTATACCACTCACTGACTAAATCTTTCAAAGGTCTCAACCAACTGTATTGCAGCTACACTTTTGATTTGATCTTTAACCTGAGGTCATTTGTACTTTCTTTCTGGTTTGAAAAATGGTAATTGAGAAAGAGTTTAAATTTCCAGTGCACTCTAATAACTCATCCTTCTCTTTCTGAGCATTATCATATACAGTGTATAGATGTCCACTGGCACTTTTTATCATATTCTAGAAAAATCACCTTATCAAGACCTACAAGTTCGTTACACTTGTTTTATATTTCAATTTGAAACAGGGAAGAGTTTTTACCACTTTTTTCACAACTATGTAATCTGGGTCACCATTTAGCAAATCTACTTTAGCAGTTTACTCTCTGCTTTTGTAGTTCAATTTTTTTTTAATTGTTTTGTTTGGGATAGTGTCAAGTCTTTGCTGACAATTTTCTAGACTCTTTCGTATTGCCAGCCAAAACCTGATCCTGAATCCGATGCCAAATGTTTTAGGATTTTTTAATAGTAGCACCCCACTCCTAGAACCAATTTTTGTATCAGTAAAGCTTGTGATGCATAATATAACATTTGTGTATCTTTTAATTCTTTGTTGATGGTGCTTTGATTGCTCTCAGACTCAGGTGGGTTCACTCATTTTTCTGGGGCCTACTGCCTCTCAGCAGGGCTGCCCTGTTCCTAATGAAAATACCTGGGCCATTTGTCTTTCATGTTTCAACAAGCCAGCCTGGGCTTCTTCAGTGAATAGTATTCATAGGAATCCCAAAACAGCAAGAAAGAGGACAAATCACACTATATAAGAACTTTTCAAGCCTTTGTTACTGTCATTTTCATTGACATCTCATTGAACAAGGCAAGTCACATGACTGGACCCACAATCATAATGGAAAGCAAAGTTTCACAGAGGGGAGTATGGACACAGAAGGGGGAAGAATGTGTGGCCATTTTTGCAGATCTACCATAAAGCAATATTGAGTTATTCTCTAATATTGTGGACAGCTTGTTCTTTTTAAAAATTAAGTTTTAAAATTATAATGGGAAATACTTCCCATATGTGTCAATTTTCAGAAAAAAATTGTGTCATTTTCACCTTTATTGTTCCTTTTTATTTATTTTTAGGCACTTTAAAAATACTACCTGAGCTACTTATAGAAAGAATAAAAAAATCTAAACATTTTCAACATTTGGCCATTTTATTTCAGTATTGCTTTTATGCTAATTTGCAAAGTCTAAACGTTTAAGAGATTATATTTGCAATGGAGATTTGTATCCACCCTATATGTGAGCTGATAAATATTTTAGTAATAGAAATGATTCATCTAAGTTTTATCTATTAAAGGGATGTATTGGTTACTAAATAAGCAGGCTTCATTTGAATTATGTAACCCTACATAATGTTATTAGTTGTATTAAAAACGTATTTAATTAACTCAGAAATTATTTTAAAATAGTCTTCTAAAGCTTTTTTCACTTTTTTGTTTCTGTTAAAATTTTTATCATTAGAAAAGGTAAGTCCAAAAACTGCATTCCGTTTTATTTTAGAAATTTAATAATTAAAATGTAATAATTATGGTTGAAACTATAATATAACTAATAATATGCAATGTGCTTTTTATTTACTGAATCAGCAATTCAGTAAAATTACCATAGCAAAGGTTTTCATTTTAAATATATAAATTACCTGAAATAATGTTAACAATTAGAAATTTTTCATGAGTACAAGGAAAAATTAATTTCTATGAGAACCTTACATTCCAACACTACCCCACTAAGAATTTAAGCTACCAATACCTCTTTGCTTTTGAAAAATTCCATTATTGACTATCAATTATTGTATAGAAATATGGCACATATAATGCAAATTCTTTAGTGGAACTAAAAATTTTACTTTGACATATTGAACTGGTTAATCTTTATTCAAACAACAATGTCAAAATATTGCAAGAGTTTGAATAAGGGAAGTCCTCCTATCGTTAAAACAGTAGTTGATAGAGATTAATATCATATGTCTAAATATCATTTTGCATCTTTCTGATAACCAAATAAGTGCAGAATAAAATGGTCAAATTGAATTCATGTACATTCATTTGTTAAAAGTATTTCTTTTGATTATGTAGACTTATGTTTGCAGACCTCCACTGAGTTTTAATTCTAGGTATTCTTGCCTATGGAATTAGCTCAAATATTTTCAGTTTGAAACAAAACATATAATTATAAATGTGAAATATGTTCAGTTAGGTACTCACACAAATTATAAACATAAATTATCTGATTATAAATTATTTTGTTTGAATTTGGGGACTAAATGTAATTAATAATCAGCCTGAAGAAAATTTTTATTTAAAAGTTTTTGATAAGCAAAAAGTATAAAACATAAGTGATGTATAAAGAGACAGAGAAAGGGCATTCAATATTATGTGTGAAGAACAGAAAACTTAGATTCAATTTGAATTATTTTTTCCAAAATAGTGACATTAAGTTATCAAAAAACTGAGAAAAATTAACAAATTGAAAAACGGGGGAGAAAAAAGTAAATAAAATAGCAGAAAGCTGATAAAGTAATATGAATAAACTTCCTATGTGTATGCGTGTCTATATGCTATGCTAATGTAAAGAAATGCTATTATTTTAAAACACAATTTTGCCTTAAGCCCATATGCCATAGCTATTTTTCTGCAGCTTTTCAGCACAGCCAGATTTGTTGAAATATAACTATGAAAATATTATGTCTACATCCTCACTGCCCATTTATTCACTTTTCAAAGCAATATAATTTTACTTCGACCCCTACCCTTCCAGATACCTCTGTAAAAATAGTCACTCATAACTTTCATGTTGATAGTCAAAATTACTTAACAGTTTTGTGGCATTTTTGGCTTTTGTCCACTCTTTCTTGTTGTTATTCTGATCTCTCACTATTCTCCTTAGCACTCTGTCCTAGTTTTCTTACAAATCTTCTAGCCATGTTTATTCAACATCTTTGCCTTTGTTCTTAAATTCTAATGCATTTTGAGCTTACTACTTTTCCCCTTTGGACTTCTCATGCCATACATTTTCCCTGGGAGATGGTCTTTCCCTCACATAGCTGCAAAAATCATTTAAATTTTGATGATTCTCAAATCTGTATCTCTACCTCTCTATCTCTACCCTCAAACTTTTCTCAGTCTGGAAACTGGACAGGAGTAGTAAACAAAGTTAAGCACGTAAAATATTGAATGGAATATTGAATAATAGCAAAAGCAATGGCAGATTTAACTTTCTACAAGTTATTGTGAATGAAAGACAAAGAGATGTCAGTTAAAGACAATGATAGCTGATTCCATAGTAACACACGCTGGAAGGAGGATTATTCTGATGATGGATGAACATCAACTATTTTAATATTTTGATGGAAGCAGGCAGAAAAGGGAAATATTAAAAATACAATCGACTGTGAATTACAGATAGAGCAGAATCCCTGCAGAGGAAATTGGAGTATAAAGCACAGGTGGAGAAAATATCCTTTGGCATAAAAAGGTACATTATTTCCTCAAAGAAAAGATCGAAACATGGATGCTTCTTTATATAGAGTTATATTATAGCCTAAGTGTGCCCATGGCCGTCTCACCTCAATATTAAGCGTCTTTTTGTATTACATGCCTTTTCCTTCATTTATCACTGCCACAGTTTTCTCCTCAATAATGTATATGACATATACACAATCCTTCTTGTGATTGTGATTAAAGTCATATAAAACAGAGAATACTTATAAATAACAAAGATATTTATAAATAATAAAATCACAAATAACTGTTTTGATAAAGAAAAAGTGTTTAGCTTATGTTTTAGAGGTGGGTTTTTATTCCCCATTTTTGTGTGCTATAGCCCTATTCAGAATGACATTCTAATAATGATTAACTGTAATGGTTAACTGTGTGTGGTCCAATAAAATAAACCAAAAGACATGCAAACAGTTCTGAATTGCAATAGAACTTTGAAATCTAATTCAGTTGACTTATAGCAAGTGGACATAGGCTGAATAATGTATGTTTTTTATAGTAATATCATGTGAATATGATGATTGGCATTCGTTTTAAAACCCAGCAATATGTTTTTACCTCTACTGGAATTAGAATGGTGGAAGCTAGCTGATTGTTATGCATCATAAAGGCAGGAAGACAGTGATCGCATGAATACTGCTATTTTCTTGGAAAGATGATCAAAATTTGACAGATGTCTGTGAAATTTCTGACTATCTACCTATGATGGTGTAGGAATACATTTTTTAATTATAAACAAATGTGCTTTAAAAGCACATTGCACATTAACTTGTATATTCTATTTTCATTTACAAACTGAATAAGTGGAATGCCTTTAGAGAAGAAAACCAAAACATTACAACTGAGAAAACAGAATTAAATCTTTATCCAATTAATCAAATTTAGTCATCAAGCCAACAGACAAATTGATGAGGTAGTCTCTGAAATATTCATAAAAATTCACACAAACCTGTCTTCTAAAATGGTTATTTTCTGGGAAGCTATGTAAGAACCAGGGCTCTTGTATTAAAGTGTAACATCAATTAAAGCTGTCTTGTCTAGATTTCTAAAATATATCGGCAAAAATGCTGGGTCAGAACTATGTGAGTTAAAAAATAAATACACTCTTTAATAATATAATTCAATCAATTTCATTGGTTTGATTACTACAGCATATGTATTTTTCTTAAATTGTCCTCTGGGGAAATATAATGTTGAAATATAGTGAAATAGCTTTAATCTTTTGAGCTCAAATTATGCTGACTGAAATATCCTTATGAAGGTTTATTTATGCTTGAAAATCACATGGTGAAGTTTACCATGAAGATCTGCAGATCTCATGGACTTTCAGAAAGATTAAGGTGTGAAGCCTCTTTCCTACCATTTACTAATCATACTATTTAAGTAAATGACTTCAGGGAACCTCAGTTTACCATCCATAAAATTAAAATGATGATTCCTATCTGCTTGATGTATTGTAATAATTAGCTATACTATACAGTCCCTGGATTATAGTTTTCCATTGTTATATAGAATTTATTAATATGCAGTTTTATACTATGTAATACATTTCATACGTTTTTAATTTATAAATGGATTTTTATAGGTGAAATAAACTCATTATTTTGATTTCTCCTTTTCTATCTTCTTTTCTATTTGGTATCTTGCCTTTATTTCCATTATATATCTTTGTATATACCTGACCAATTTATCTCTACATACTTTACAATCAGAATTGTCAACATTCCTTTTTATAAAGTGCAATTATCCCCCAAATTATGTTCTTTTTCCTCTAAATTCCATCTTTTCCATATTCTAGACTCACTTTTATTTCTATTTTTTTAAATCTGTTTCATTGTTCTCATAATCTTGGCCAACTGGAAACGCAGATTTCTTTGCCACGCCTTCCCCCAGCCTTCATTGGGTCAGCTGCTATATCTCCTCTTTTAGAATCTCTCTTCTCTCTCAGAATTTGTTTGCATAAAATTTAACATACAAAATCTCTTCTGTATCCCAAACATGTTTTTGAAGAATAATCATCTTCATGTCTAGCATTATATTCTTTTTTGAAATTGAAGGGAAGAGGAATTGACCCTCTGAAGGTCTGCTGAAAAATCAACTTGCAAAAGGCAGATTAATTAGAGAAAAAACATGCAAATTTATTTAATATGTATAAATGAGAGCCTTCAGAATAAAGACCCAAATATACAGGGGAAGTGGTCTATTTTTATACTTAGGATCAACAAAATATAGATAGCCATGTAGAAGTATGACTGGACAGAAAGGATATGATCTAATGCTGTGAGTGGGGAAACCCAGCAAAACCTCTCTGTGCAGATTCTTCTTGGCCTCTCTCAGTGACATTTCTACCTTGTGAGTCTGGGGCAGGACCTTCTCTGGAATGGAAGTCTTATGACCTACAGTCAAACAAGATAGGTCAGATAATTTTTTATGGCCAGTTTTTACACAGAAAGGCAGAGGGAATGTTAGAGTAATATTTTTAGGTTTTATGGTTGGCTCTGGGGAAAAGGGATTCTGGTTTTTATGACCTACCTTGGGGAAGAAGGATTTTTGTTTCTGTGCCTATCCTTGGGGGAGAATGGAACTGAGAGACAGGAGGGCAGGAGAAGGTCAGAGATAAACTTTTGCTTCTGTGGCTTTCATTTTGAGGTATTGTTCTCTGAGCCCCAACAAAGTAACATGCAGGCTTTTTATCCTATCATTTTTACTATTCACAATCAAATCAAAATCTGTTTTAATTAAACTAGTGAGAAAAATCTTAATAAAAAGTAATTTGTATTGTCATCATGTTTATAAAGTAGTAATCATCATCTGCACTTTTATAATACCACCATGTACCAGGTAATCTAAGCATTTATCTTTGAGCTGTAAAAAAAATAACACTAATTGATCCAGACACCCTTCCCCAGAACTACCACTCTCAGCCTCAAAACCTTTATTAACACTATGCTCAGGCTGACCACCAGCCATGGGGTAGGAGTGGTACGAAGGCTTTAGCCTATCCTTTTCTCCAAAACAATTAAGCTTCTTTGCTCTATTTCAGTATCTCATCACACCACTGAAATTATATTAATTTTGTAGAAGAAACATTGAGTAGAATCCATAGCTTAGTCCTCAATTATAATATAGAAGAAAATTAAAACATTATTTAAGCAGAAGAAAGAGCTTCACCATTGGTTGTTAACATGGATTTTTGTCACGAGAAAGAGAAAAGTATTATGACTCCAGAGTTATGCTGTATTTTTTTTTCAAATCAATATAATATGGTATTCCAAACCAAATAATAAGTGATATCCTAAACTTGGAAAATAAGCTAGTTTTCAATTGGTTTTGAATTGGAGAAATAAGAAATAAGAATAATTGAAATATGGGGTATCTTTCTCTTTTTATTATATTTTTAATTTATAGACACTCTTTGTATATGCACTCAGAGCTTAGAAACATGCTGTGCTACAAGTGTATACCTCAGATAAGAAGACTTAAAAATACAGGTGAAATCATATGTAAGCAGTTTCTCTAGGAGGAGAAAATACAATTTTAAATGTCAAAGAGTCTTGGCTCTTGTGGAAGCCTTTAATACCAAGACTAGAGTGCTAAGAGCATACTCTAACTCTTTAAAAACTTACATACGAGACTTTTACTATCTTATTTTCCTTGCACAAAAGATACCTTTAAATATTTGCAGGGGATCCCTAAAGATGCATTTTGCTGTATGTGTAGGTAATTTTCTGAAAGTTTTTATTAAGATACTAATATAAATATTCTAGCCTACAGCATATGGTTTAATACTTATGGTGATAGGTAAGTCAGTATGCCTTATTGTAGAATACTGATAGGAAATATTCAGAAAGTGTTAATTATCTATGGCAAAAAATTCACTAAATTATTCATTGGAAACAAATTTGTCCATCATAGGGGGAAAATAAAATGAAGATAGAAGAATTGCTTTAGTAGTATAATTGATTTTATTATTTTAGGTCTTTAAAATGTGGTAGAATCTATTTTTTTCCAGGTGTTTTGACTTAAGTGATATTGAGTCTAATTTAGTGATGTGGGCAGCAATACATTCATGAACATTTACACGTGCACACATAATGCATATGCAATTAATATATTTATATAATGCATGTGTACTATATACGTAATTTACAATTACAGATAATGTATATATAGTATATATAATAATATGCATATATAAATAGATGATATAATATCCATTTTGAATTCTTCAATGTTACTTGTCAGTGAGTTGAAGTTTCCAGATTGCTTCTGTTACTCCTGGTCATAAGGTTGCCATATATTTTGAAGAATGTCCTAAAGCTGAATTTGACAAAGAAAAACATGCACATTGGATAGTTGACTTACATTGGTTCAACTATTTTGAAAAAAAGGACAGAGACCGAGGACACTTATTTAGGATCCTTTTGTGCCAGGTTAGCCCTCATTATAGTGTCAGACACATTGATTTCAATAACCCCCACCCCTAAAAGCAATTGTCTCTGCAACTCTAAGTATCTGTGATTTCTTGACTTTAAGAATCCATCTTGTTTAACCACAGCTTTTATAAACAGATAAAAGTGGAAAACACATCATTTTGCTATAGGTTTTGCTGAACTGTGCTTCATTGTTAAAGATAGGGGTCCACTTAGTCCATATGACTGTTGATGTCAGTGATTAATGAGGCTTTACACTCAAAACTTTATGAAAACTAAAAATAAACTGACTGAAATGGGAAGATTTTGAGAATGTGGTGACTGACAAAAACTTACTATGTACTACCCCAAAACTCACAGTCCTGTTGAGAGATAGAGAAGGCGATAGGCTATTCCTACACAGTACAGTAAGTTGTGAGGAAACATAAAAAAGCATCCTATATGAAGGTATAATTGAACAGGTAGTCTAATCAGACATGGAGTCTAATCTAGGCAGAGAAAATGAAGGTTTACCAAAGAAAGGACAGGTAATTGTTTGAGTGTAAGTAAAGTGATGGAAGAGAAGAGATGAGAATTGTAAATGAAAATATATTCCCAAAGGCCTTGAGCAAACTAGTGGTTTCTGCACTGCTTAGGTGTAGTGTGCAAACAGTTTAACTCCTCCTAAACTCATTATGCAGGTAGCTGGTGAAAGATGATGACAGGTAAGCTTGAAGTATGTTGGGCTCATGCAGACAGCCATGGGGAAAGATAAAAAGGATTTAATTAGGCAGTGCTATGATCAACTTGGGATTCAAAAAAAAATCATCTTTTACTGTAGAGTGCAGAAATAATTAGAGAGTAATAGCTTACAGTTGGGGAAGATTAGTAACTTAAACAGGATATGGTAATGGTGTTAACTGACATAATAATTTGGTGGAGAAAATGAAGTGGATTCTAAACTATTGAGAACACTGAAGATAGGATTTGGTAATATCTTGGCTATGACTAATATGGGAGGAGAAGAAATCAAAGGGGCCACACAGAATTGTAGTTTAGGAAATTGGATGAATTACAGTAGTGCCTGTCATTAAAATATGCAATCATAGGAGAAGACATTCTTGAGAGACAGGGTGAATAATTAACTTAAATGATAATTTTTGAGTTTGAGATGTCAATGGCACCTTCAAGGGAAATATGAATAGGCTGCTGGATATAATGTGTACATTGATGTACAATTTTACTTAGAGATCCAGATTGAATTTTTTTTCTAGTGACAAACACTAAAAAAGAACAGAATTGAAGCCAAAGTATTCAATTTCTCATTACTTAGAATTAAGTAAGTGACCATAGCCAAGTATAAATAAAATAATGTATTTGATCTGATTTATATTCTTTCATATTTGCTGTTTCTTCTCTCATTATGAGTTTGTATAAATATGTTGCTTTATTTTCTCAAGGCCTATACTCATATACTTGGTATTAGTTCATTACAAGTTTGGATTCTTTCAACTGTGATGCGTATTGTTCCCCATATTGTTCCCTTTAAGTGTACTTTTCAAAGAGCTTTTTTTGAACAATCTGAAAAATCCACACTCAATAAACAGATAATGAAATTTATCTGTATTACCACATACTTAGCTACTATCAGTCTCTCTAATCTTAGAAGCTTTGTTCAGAATATTCTCTAAATATGTTAATTTGGATCATTGTTTTTGCGTGTAATTGGCTTTTCAAAAATCTGTTATCCTTTAGGGAAAATAATATTTTTTTCTTTTTTCTGGTGGAAAGAATAATATATTTTTTATCTGGTGGGAAGAGTAATATTTTGAGAGATGGTATCAGCTTAAAACAAATTCCCAGATTCAAAAATCACAAACATTATAACCCTCTCAAATATATTCCTGTAAACTGTAGGTGAGGAATACAATTAATTGGTTTACCTTTAATATCATGCAGGCTGCATTATCATGTCAATGACTGCAAGTTAGGGTAGCGAAGAGATTACAGGATTGACAATACCTAGTATTGAGTGATGACTCTCATCATTGCAGTTCAGCTAACAATTAATTGGGTCCCTCCTTCCCTAAAAGTTGTTTTCATTTCAATAATGTCAAAAAGAGTCCTTGACTTGCCAACCTAGGAAGGTTGTTGTAATGATTAAAGTTAAAAAGAGAGTATGTTTATGAAAGCATTTTATAATCTGTAACTACAATATAAATACAATCTATCCTCTGTATCTGTGGATTCTGCACCTATGGATTCAACCAGTATTGAATTGAATATATTTAATCATAGACTGAATATACGCTTTAAAAAACTGCATCCGTAATGAATATGTACAAACATTTTTACTTGCCATTATTTCCTAAACAATCCAGTATAACTACTATTTACATAGCATTTGCATTGTATTATGCATTATAAGTAATCTAGACATGATTTAAAGTGTATGGGAAGATGTGTGTAGGCTATATGCAAATACTATGCCATTTTATATTAGGAACTTGAACATCTGTGAATCTTGGTATCTGTAGGAGGTCCTGGAACCAAGTCCGCCACAGATCCTGAGGGATGACTGTAACAAGAAATGTCATTACAGTGCTGGCTTTGCTCTTGTATTTAGAAACTTATGATCTACCAGGTCTGTTTGTTTAATGCAGTTGACTCCATTCTGTCACCATTAAGTCACATTTGAATGATTGGAACTAAATTTATTGTTTAAACCATTTTATTTCTCATTCGGCCTACCATTTTCTCTTTCTTAGGCAATGCTGATTAGGATGTAAGCTTTTTTATTTTTTCCACAGTTACTATCTTTGGCCTGTTAGAATTTTGTTTAGAGAACTCTTCTTTGGTTAGGAATTATAATATGTGAGAGATTTCAAAGTTTCATGGAGATGTGTCAACCAAATATTCTGGGAAGGCTGAATTAATGATGTACAGAATCCAGAGAGTCTTGCATATTCTTAAAGCATTTTCTTTACGTATTTTTCAGCTTTGATGTCCAATGCTATAGAATCAAGTTACTGTGGAGGTCAAAACAATTTGAGACATATAAGCTGGCCTTAGAAAACAAATTGCCTCTAACTTGCAAGTAAATTGATTGTTATTTTCTTCTTTATTTTTAAATTTTTTTTAAGACAGTTTCTCTCTTTCACCCAGACTGGAGTGAAGTGGTGTGATCTCGGCTCACTGCAGTCTCCGCCTCCTAGGTTCAAGCCATTTTCCTGCCTCAGTCTCCCGAGTAGCTGGGATTACAGGCGCCCACCACCACGCCTGGCTAATTTTTGTATTTATAGTAGAAATGGGGTTCTGCCATGTTGGCCAGGCTGGTCTCGAACTCCTGACCTCAGGTGATCCACCTGCTTTGGCCTCCCAAAGAGCTGGGATTATAGGCATGAGTCACTGAGCCCAGTTGATTATTATGTTTTGAATATACATATAAAACCATGAAGAGTCGTTAATTTAAAAATATTCCTCATAGATAAATTATCATGGTCACATATGTTAATTTATAATGTCTTAAAATTGTTACAACACTGTGCTAGTTACCAAGAATATTCAGGGGAAACACAGAAACACTGGCATTCCTTAAATGCAGGCCTCTAATTGCAAAAGTTGTTTCCTCAAACACATACTTCCTTTGTAATTATTCTTTCCTCATTCATTTCTACAGGTATTGTAGCTTACAATATATCACGTTAAAGGTCTAGTCATTACCTTGATGCATGAGATTCATTTTACTGGTTAGAAAGGCATGGCTGTTATAGTAGTTTTAATCAAATACATAATTTAGGCAAGTATGTAAGAACATTTTTCTACACATTAATATCCTTCTTTGATGCTGCTTTTATGAATGTTAGCTAAGAAAACAACGAAAAAATGGCAGGTTTCTTGATGAGAAGGATAAAATAAACTGTTAAATACTAAGTTTATTTAGTATTGTTAAATAAACTTGTTAAATACAAGTTTATTTTTTGTATCACTAAAGTGAATTCTGGAGCTTGTAGCATACCAAATATATACAGACTGTAGAGTATATTGGAAAGAAGAGCTAAAAAGAAAATCACGAATTTTTATTCTAAGCAAAATTTTATCCTAATCTAAATAGGTGAGTTTGTGCTTTGAGTTTCCTCAGTTCAAAATGAGGGGTTTACATTGCCAGACCTCAAAAAATTGTGTGTGTGTGTGTGTGTGTGTGTGTGTAAAATTATAAAATATATATTAAGACAATCAACTTAGAGCTTCCTAATGTTTGCTACCACAGATTGCATATTACATACAAATATGTCTGATAATAATTGCTTTTAAAATTGTGAAAAATACTATAGTTGCTCCTTCATCCTCAATTTTGTTCAATTTTAGCATTCCCCAACTAGAAGTTAACATATCAAGAAGGTATTATTACTATATATGCATCATATAGTAAAATAATATAGTCAAATATTGTATCTTACTGTATTGTATTTAATTGTATAATTTAATTGTGTAATGATGGTCATTTTAAAAAATCTTGGTGAGGTTACTAATATACCTAGTGTAATCCTCTAGTGATTGATTCAGTACAATTGCAGATACCTAAGCGTGAAATACAATATCTTACTACTGCAACACATTTCTCAGTTTCTTATTTTATACTAGCACTGAAAACCTCATAAAGCTGAAAATGGCAAACTCATGGTCTCCAGCTTCTTGGTCTTCACATGGCTGTGTTCATGTTAATTCTATTAAGGTAGTGCCATTTATGATTGAGGTTGCTCTGCCATCTTTCATTGGTGATACTTTGGTTCTGGTCATAAATATTGTGTTTTGTATACTGGTCATATTCATGCTACAGCTGCTGCAGGGATTGTGGTTGCCTGAAAATTCTGTATCTGGAGAACATTGATAGGAATGACCACAAACTAAATGAATCAATCGATTATGTCTTCAGTCCATAATTATATTTTGAACTTTCTAAAAAAGTAAAATGTCCCATGAGATATTGCGTTGATTGATTAATTCTCTGGAGCAGACTCCTTGGGTGCAAAAGCTGACTTTATTATGTAATAATTGTGTGACCATGATGATGTTATTTACACTTCTCAAGGGTTGTTGCACCCACATGTAAAGTGAATATTCTATATGTCACTTTCCTAGGATTGCCATAATAATTATCACACACTGGGTGTCTTAAAGCAACAGAAAATCATTCTCTCACAGTTTCAGAGACTGTTAAGTCTGAAATCTACTTACCAGCAGGGTTGGTCCTTTCTGGGAGAATGCAGTCCATGCCTCTCTCCTCCACGCTTGGCAGTGGCTACACTGCCTTTAACATCTGAGTAGTTATTTCTTCTTTATTTAAAGGTTGGCATATTTTCAGCTGAGTTATTTTATCAGCAAAATTTATTCCTTTGACATCCCAGAAGATTGTTCATCTTCCTTCTTTCCATCACATGTCTTTTTCTTTCAATCCAAGCTGCCAATGTTTACGCTTATATAACATTTTCAAAAACGTTGTGGGTCTACTATGTATGAAGTGGTCTGCACCATTAGAAAAAGGTTGTGCATTTCTGAAATAACTCCATTTCTATTTCTGGCTTCTCCTAAGATGGTTGATTGGATCCATGAATCACACACTTAATTTTTTCAACAAAAGTTTGTTCAGCGATACTCTTGACCCTCTCTTTAGAATTTGCTCTTCCAACAGTGAAATTCCTAATTCTTCCATCCTTTGCAATGTAGATAAGCTAAGAATCTTCCACATCATCAAGTGCTGATTCCTTCTCATATAGCAGTTTCATCTTCAGTTTATCTCTTTTCTTTTATATTTTACTATAAGGAACAAGGAAAAACCATACTTCACTCTCAACACCTCACTTGAAACTTTCCCAGCTATATATTCAAGTTTAACCTTGCAAGTCTTGCTTCTACCTGATAGTAGAACATGATTCAGCTAAAATATCTGCTACTTTATAGCAAGGATCAGGTTTCTTACAGTTTACAATAACTTGTTCTTCATTTTCTTTGGAGACATCACCAGAAAGATCTTTAATGGTTGTCTTTCTACCAACATCTATTCAAAAAATTGTGTTCTTTAAGAAGTGAGAAGCATTCTCTATGGTGTTCTTCACTTCCTTCTGAGCCTTATCACAATAGTCTTAATATTTATGTTTCTACCGATATCTCTTCAAGAGGTGCCTCCACATTCTACCAACTTCTACCCATTACCCAAATCCAAATCACCTTCTGCATTTGCAGTTAATTGTTACAGCAGCACCTTACTTCCTGGTAACAAAATCTGTATTGTTTTCCTGGGGCTGTCGTAACAAATGGCCACACATAGGGTGATTTAAAACAACAAAAATTTATTGTCTCAAAGTTCTGAAGGCCAGAAGTGTTAGCATGACTCGTTCCCTTTGGAGGCTCAGAGAGTCTGTTCAGTGTCTCTTTCTTATCTTCTGGTGGCTTAGCTAACCCTCATGTTCCTTGGCTTGTTAGAAACATAATTCCAATGTCTTCTTCCTTCTCCACATGGCCTTCCCCTCAGTGTGTCTCTGTGTGTCTTCCCATCTTCTGTCTCTTACAAAGATACTCTTATTGGATGTTAGGCCCAACCTAGTCTAGGATTATCTCAGCTCGAGGTATTTACTTTAATTAGATCTGTAGACATTCTTGTCTGAAATAATGTCATCCTCACATGTTCTGGGGTGGCAAAATTTGAAAGAGGTCAGTATTCAACTCTATACATTATTATGAACTACTTGTATGATAGTTTGGAAATTAAATGAACTATTATAGTATTTGACCTGCAATATACCTCAATAAATAGAATCTAGAATTTGTGTCTATTACTAGTTTAGATGAGTGCTATCATGTTTTTACAACTACCAAAGGAATATAACAAAATATTATGAAACTACTTTATAATATAATTCACATGTGCTAAGAAGTAACAAAATACATGGTATAAAACATAAATGCTAAAATAATTTAGGTAAATAAAACATTAGTAATAGATGTTTGCTTTTTGTTAGGTAGAGATCCTTATAGAAATAAAAAGTAGGTAGAGTAAATTTTAGAGAACGAGGAAGGATGTTGTGATTGACATGAAGAGTTCTAAGTTTTAAATCTCAGTTGACAATTATAGATGTGCTTGTAAATTTCTAATTATGGCTGTGCTATTTCATACATGTTATGTGCAGGAGAAAACTTCCAATGCTGTCTGAAAGGATCAGAAAAAGTTGAAATAGTCGTCTGAGAGGTTATCAATTTAATAGTTTAGCTTGGCAAACAGTTATGATTAGGACTGACTACAATAACGAAGAATGCAGATATAATAATGGCTTTACAAAATACAACTTTATTTATTATATGGAAATATTCAAATGTATAGAAGTTGAGTACAATGTGATGCTCTCCTCCACGAAGCACAAAATGTCTTACATTTATATCAATCATCTTACATAGCCTACATTCCCAAAGTCAACACACTTCCAAGTTGGGGAATCCAACACAGCCATCTAATTAATATTAATTCCAGTCATCAGGAAGGAGCAGATAAAATAAGAAAGGACAAATGCAGCATGCCAACTAACATTTATAGAATGTTTCTGAGAGCTGCATGCACCTCCACTCCCCAGTGGTCATAATTTTTTTTGCAAAGCTATGCCTGGCAAAAGGGGCTAAAAAGTGTTTCACTGGCAGCAAAATATATGATGATCTAATGATATCAAATAAAATATATTAGGTTTCTACCAAAAGCTGTCTATCTGTTTTGCAACTTCAGTACCCAAGCACAGGCCAGGCATGGTGGTTGATGCCTATAATTCCAGCACTTTGGGAGGTCAAGGTGGGCTGATCGCTTGAGCACAGGGGTTCAACGTTCAGCCTGGGCAACATGGCGAAACCTCCTTTCTACCAAAATTAAAAATTAAAAAAAATCTCTGCAAACACAGTATTCATTTTTCTATTCTATATATTTAATCTCATTCTTAGAGGAGAAAACATTCTAAAGCCCTAATCTATTATTTCATTCAACTCAAACTCCAAGATCCGTATATAATATACAGTCCTCTTTATCAGATCAAGATGTAAGTCCTTGTTGTACTGTGACCTTTGTAAACAATGGCCTTCAGTAATTTAAAGAAGCATACAATAAAAAAACAATATCCAATGACAAAAGAAAACCAGGCTTATTAACCTGCCAGGCAAAGAGATACACCAGTAGAATAAAATCACTGATTCACTAAGAATGCAAATCAGAGATATCTAATCACTAGAAAGCGGGGAAAGTATATGTTACTGATGCTTAGTTATGCTAATGAAGATTGAAAAGAAGCTCTCTGGTTAGGAAGGGATGAGTCCAGGAGTCTGCACACAAATAATTATTTAATAAAACAAGAATCATTGTTCTCTGGTCAGGCCAATGAGGTTCTGGCATAGTGATGTCACTCAAATATTATGTTTTAAGAGATTTTGTTGGTTATGATGGTTGTGTTAAAACACAGAGTAAGTTTTAATATCTCCTATACAAGTAGGTAGAAAAATTTACTTTACATCTGTAAATTAAAATTCAAGTTATATATCCCTAACACATTTACCATACAATTGTACTGAGGTAATAAGTAACACATTTCAAAACCTGCATTTAGAAAAAGGAGGAGTGGGAAACACAAGGCCATCATTAGTCTGGGAAGAAATTGAAGGTTCCTTTTGCTGGCAGTGTAGTTAATTCATGTTACACCATCTGTTAGTGGCTGGATTTACTCTCTGGCAGGAATTACCTTTTTCATTGTCCTCTATGGCCTCTGGATCCTTCTTTCTGGAAGGTTTATTTTTGCCCATTATGTGCTCTGTCCACATTTGAAGTAGGCAATGAAACAGATGTCCTTTTAAGAGGCTGAAAAACTTTAAAATGATACTTATATAGATGTAGGTTTGCTGGCCTCTGGATTGTTTTGAAGAGTTTCAGGCTAGGTTTGAAATATTATTTGATTACTTTTTTGTTGTTTTTATTTTTGCAATACAATTCTCAAAAAAATTACTTAGTATAATTCTTACATGTTTGCTTTGTGTCATATCCTTGCTGCCCCATATACATCTCTTAGGTGTAAAACTGTGAAGAGTTGAAAATGTTACCCTACTTGTTTAGATTAGATAGATAGATAGATACTAGGTAGAGATACTAGGTAGATTATATAGAAAGATAAATAGATGTAGATATGTATATACATACAGATTGATAAATAGAAGATAGAAATATAGTTCAATAGATACACACATACACACAAATACACTAGCAGAAACAACAGAGATTATCAAGAACACATGCAAAAGCAAACAAAACAAAACGAAACAAAAAAACCTCTTTTTACTGACTCACAGAATACCTTAGGGATGTTGCTATTTGTCCATACCCCAGTCCTTAATAGGGCTATGTAATGAAATCCAAATGTACCCTGTACCTAGAGGGGTCTCTACACCACAGTAGAGAAACTCCAAAATTATGAATTTTAAAGCTTACATAGGAGCCAACCATCTATGCTTCTGGACTTATAAAAGGTGCTTATCTTTTATTCTGGAATGTAAAAAGATCTTCTATTGGTGGAAGAGAAGAAATTCTACAACCAAGAATGTAAACATTGAATCATGGAGATAATAGAAAAGTTCTAGTATCTTTTGAAGAAGGAACAGATGTCTCCGGTGAAAAAGGAGACAAAAGACTTCATATCTACCACCCTTAGAATCCAAAGAGGAGGTAGTTCTGGGGGAAAAGAAGAGGATGCGTGTTCTATCATTATAATTTGACAATGTCTATTGCTTGGGCGGTCCAGACCATGTCAAATCACCAAGAAATCCAGGGATGATTTCCTTCCAACACTGCCAATCATCTTATTAGATGCCATCTTAAAGACTGAAGATCTATGTGGTTTAGGTTTCATTCACACCCAACTCTCTTATTTGTGTTATTCCTAGCTAGAAGTAATTGTAAAAGAAAGTGTTGGTATGAAGTAGCAACTTAAATTATATATTTTACCCAGCGGGGCTTCGATTGTTTCACTGAGAACTAATAATGACAAATCCTGGAAAAAGACCTGAGGTATAGCTTTATCTCCTGCTAAGCTTCCATATTGAGAACCAGTGCTTAGAGCTGCTTCCCTGTGAGGTATAGCAGTGGTTGGCTTTTCAACCCAGCAATTTGCCATATTATTGGTCTGCTGTTAGTGAATAAGTGTGTGCTGCTTTCAGAGAAGGCCTTCTTTGACTTAATTGTATCCCTCTTCATCTCTCTCAGCAGGTGGTTATCTACAAGTTAAGTTACTCTCTTTCTTGTAAACTTACCTAATGGTGGCAAGAGTAGTTAATGCACAATATATCTTCATTTTATTAAAATCCTGGAGGCTAGAATTCCAAGATCAAGGTGTCAGCAGGGTTTATTTCTTCTGAGGTCTCTGTTCTTGGCTTTTAGATGGCATCTTCTCCCTGTGTCTGTAAAATAGGCTTCCCCCTGCATATGTCCTAAGTTCCTCCTGACTTATAAGGGCATCAGTCATATTGGATTAGGGCCAACAACAATAACCTCATTTTAACTTAATTACCTCCTTTAAGGACCGTATGTCAAAATGTAGTCATAATCTGAAGCACCACGGATTAGGGCTTCAACTTACGATTTTTGGAGAAATACAATTTAACTGTAGCAATATCTTATAACTGCTTCTTATTCTACTACTTTACCAGTGCCTGATTTGCCATATGCAGGTAACAGGAAAGATTTACCATATTTTGCTACTGCATTATAAGCTTACAAAATTCTAGTCTGTAATGTAAATCCTTGCTATCTGCTGCTGGACAACTTCCATTAAGCCAATGACACATGTTCTGTTACTTGAAGCAACTCAGTTCCAAAAAAAAAACCTGGCATCAATTGCGATTAGTTTCAAATGTAAATTGCAATGACCTCCAGTTAAAAGTGCTGAAAATAAGATACACAATTCTCAATTAAATGTTCTTAAGCAGGCTTATAAACTGGCTTGGCTCAGTTCGTGGGACAGAGATTATTTTTCATCTTGTTGCTCTCCTGCTAGTGTCTATTTCGAAGGCTGGCATTTTGTCTGCATTCCAGTCATTGAGAAAGGGTGAAAGGAGAAAGGAACTTTGCCATGATTATTTGAGAGAATATTTGTGGAATCTGCCACGTGATAATAATTTTTGCATTCCACTGGCTATATCTTAATAACAGCCACATCTACCTACAAGAGAGGCAGGGAGATATTGTCTTTTTAGGAGGTGGCCAAATTCCCACCTAAAGAAAAGGGGGATGAATATTGAGTATTGAGAGGTTACCAGCAGACTCTGATACACCAAAGTTTATATACATAAAAGAGAAGAGAGAAAAGCAATGAATATTTTAATGCTATATTGATCCAGAGTAAATGGCAGATAATTAAGAAAGAAACAGGATCTGAAGAAGAAAAAAGCTATTGGGCATATTTTAGGAGGTATGACAGACAGTAGGAGAGAAACCATGCCCCAAAGAGTTAAAGAAACCAATGACTAACAGAAAATCTTGAGTTTGTAGGATAGTAGATTAGAAAAGAATCACTTGCTGAAATGCTAAAACTTCCTCCAACTGTGAGATTTTAAAAACTGGCTGAAATCAGTTGGAACCAATATGACCCATTGGAGTTTGGGCAGAACAAGCTTGCTGACATTGAAGCCTGAATTTACACTGCATGTTTTATACTAACTCCCTCCAAATTTGGTCATGTGATCCCTCAGGCAGCATGAAGAGATAACTGTGCATGCCCGAGGACTTTCCAGACCTCCCCTTCCCTTGTACCAGTCACCTGCTAATCCCAGAATCTACTCCCTAAACCTTTTCTAATAAAATTATTGCCTTAAAGTCAGTGCAGGGAGACAGAATTGAGCTGGACTCATTGGTTGGCTTGTAATAGAACACTTTTCATTTCTCAAAAACCCAGTGTCATAGCGTTAGCTTCTAGTGCATCAGGCAGAAAGTATCCTTTGCGCCACAGGAGTAACTGGAGAAACTTTCATTCAGCCAGATTTTTATAGTCCTCAGTGCCCTCTGATGCTGACCTCTCCAGGGCATCTCGTATGCCCTCATTTTCTCATTGTACACTAGAAACAATGAACAGAAAAAATTGCTTATTTTTGATAATATTTATATGGTTCTTATATTTTGACACAGGTCTGTCTTTGGGCAATATTTCAAAAGAATTTTTAAAAAGTAATAAAAATCCCAGCTTAAAAAATCTTATAAAATGTGCAACCCAATCATCATTGATATAAATCAAGGATTCAATCATCATGAATCGACTTCTGTAATATTGAGTCCAAGAACAGTTGGAGGACAAAAGAGGAAGAAGGCTAAGACAGGAGGCAAGGAATGAGGCTAAAGATGATGAGGGAGTTAGGCACTATCTGGCAGACAAACCACATATCCTTACTGGCTCTTTCTTCTTATTTTTCTTCACTGGCTTAATGTTCTCAGAGAGTATGTAAAATGCAGAAGTCCTCCATGGCAGGCCTTACCCATCTCTTCTTTATTTACAACATTTTTAACAGGATACTTCATACAGCTCCATATCACTAAATATCATCTACGTGGCAATGTTCCCTACATTTATTTCTCCGGGACTGGCATTTCCACTAGTCTTCAGACCCAAATATCAAACTGCCTACGTGACATTTCTGCTTAGATATATTAGACATCTTATATTTAATATGTCCAAAAGAAAAAATTAATTCCCAGTTTTGTATTAAAAACTTCGTAAAAATCTTCTTTCTCAGTTGTATTATGTCAGGCACTTAGAGAAACAGAGCGTAATATCAGGCTAAATGTGAGAGGATTGTATTAAAGGGTATGAGTTTTCTGTGGCTGCCCAAAAACATTATTAAAAACTTGGTAGTTTAAAACAAAATTAATTTATTCTCTAACAACTAAAAAAGGCAGAAGTTCAAAATCAATGTGTTGGCAGGGCCTCAATGCCTCCAGACACTGAAGGGGAAAATGCTTCTCTTGCCTATTACAGCTTCTGGTGGCCTTTGACAACCCTTGGCTTCCTTGGAAGTCACATCACTCCAATCTCTGCCTCCATGGTCATACTGCATCCTCCTCTTCCATACATCTTCTCCTCTTCTGTCTGACTCAAAGATTCCTCTACCTTTCCCATATAATGACATTTGTTATTGGATTTAGATCCTGCCCAGATAATCCAGGCTAGTATCTTAATCTGAAAATCCTTAATTTAATTCCATCTGCAAAGATTCTTTTCCCAGATAAGTTAGCATTTACATGTTCTGGAGTTTAAGATGTGAAATTATCCTTATGATAGTCACCATCCAGTCCTATTACAGTCTAACCCCGGCCCCTGAAAATTTATGTGAATCTATGTGCAACAATAGCCAACCTATCCCAGCATACTCAGAAGTCTAAATCCATTATAGCACAAACTCTAAATTTATAATCTCCTCTATATATCATCAACTCAGAAGTCAATTCTGATAATTTAACTTAGATATGCATGAGACTTGGGATATGATTCATCCTGAGGCAAAATTTCTCTCCATTTATGAACCTGTGAAACTGGAAAACAAGTTATCTGCCTTAAAAATATAATGGTGGGCCTGGCATAAGACAGACAGCCCCATTCCAAAAGGCAGAAATTGTAAACAATGAAAAGGTCACCAGTCCCAAGGAAGTTTGAAATCTAACAAGACAAATTCCATTAGGTTTCAGAGCCTCAGAGTAATTAATCTTTTGTAACTCACAGATCCTTTCTCTTGGCCTGAGGCTCACTCCTGTGGGCATGAGATCCCATCTGCTTTAGTTTCTACACCCATTGCGCCACCAGCCTCTGCCTTTGAGTAATTCTTCCTTTTCCTTGAAGGTTCACACACATTTACAGCTGAGTAGCTCTATATTTCTGTTTCTTGCCTGTAGAATTTTGAAAATCCTGCAATTTTCTGTCATATTATCATCTTATGTTCCTTTTGGTCCAAGCTAGCAGTATGTCTGCTAAAACAGTCTCAAAAACCTAGTGGTTCTCCTGTGTGAATCACAGTGATTCATATCATTAGACAAGAATCCTCCACAGATTTTTTTTTTCCCTTTGGATAATACCATTTCTATTCTCAGATTATAATGAGATTTAAAAGTAAATTCTTAATTTGTAAACCTTTGGCAGAAATTTGTCCAGTAATATCTTTGGACTTCTCTTAACAGCACAGGTTTCCAACAGTGAATTTTCTAATTGTAGTATTCCTTGCAATTTGTACAGGCTTAGAACCTCTTGAGTCATCAAATGCTGGTTGCTTTTTGCTTAATAGTTACTTCCTCAATTTATTTTATTTTCCTTTCACAGTTTTCAATAAGCAGTAAAGAAAAAACAGGCTGCACTCTTAACATTTTGTTTGGAAACCTCCTCAGGTAAAGTCATCACTTACAAGTTCTACGTCTCCCTGAAGAGGGAAACACAATTCAGCCAAGTTTCTGATCACTATATAACAAGGATTACCTTTCCCTTGGCTTCCAAATATATGTACTTCTGAGTCCTCTCCATCATGCATTTAACAGTCATATTTACACCAATATTCAATTTATGAAATTTATTTATTATCTAAGGCATTAGAGACTTTCTCTACCATGTTTCTCAATTCCATCTAAGTGCACATCAGGATTAACCTGACATTCATATTTCTACCAGGTCTCTTCAAGACAATTCAGGAATTTTCTATTGTGCTTCTCCAAATTCTTCCAGTCTTTAACCGTTACCAAATTTCAAAGCCACATTCCTATTTTTTCAGTATTTGTTGTAGCAGAACCTGACTTCCAGATGCCAATATCTTCATTAGCTTCCTGCGACTGCCCATACAAATGGGTGGTTAAAACAAGATAAATATATTCTCCCACAATTTTAGAGGCTGGAAGTCTTAAATCAAAGTGTCAGCAAGGCCATATTTCCTTAAGTGACCTAGTAGAGATTCTGTACCTTGCCTTATAAAGTTTCTGGTAGTCATTAGTGTTCCTGACTTCCTTGGCTTGTGGTCACTTCACTCTAACGTTTCCTTTTTTGGTAAAATTGTCTCCTTTTCTCCTTTGTGTATTCTCCTATTCTGTCTGTCTCAAATTTCCCTCTACCTTTGTCTTGGAAGGAGATGTCATTGGATTTTGGACTCACTCAAATCATCCAGGATGATCTCCTTATTTTAAGATTTTAACTTTGTTAATTCTATGAAGACCTTTTTCCTAAGAAATGACATTCCCAGTTTCCATTAATTAGGACATAGAGAGACATTGTTGGGGAACATCATTCAATCTGATCCATATAAGAGGTATCTATGCGAGAAAAAAAAAATAGGCTCCCTGGAGATGACCGAGAGAGTAGCCTGACTACAGTGAAAAATCTCTTCCTAATGACGAGGGGTGGTTGAGAAGTTTGTAATAAGTGTTGTCAACTGTAGAACAGTGTGAGAAAGGATTTTCCAAGCAATCTCTCCACTATATCTATCTTTGTAAAATTGTTGTTCTAGCTCATGTCAGCATCACATCTTGTGTAGATTGCTGCAACAGCCCACATTAACTCTTCTTTGTCCTTTCCTACAATCCAGGATTCACACTGCATTCTGCTGTGCTTTGAACAATTTTCACATTTCTTTCTTTGGTCAATAAAGACTTGAATGAGATGAAGCATGGATACCTCTCTGGCCTCAGTGTTGGAGTTGTAAAGGAACAACTAAATAATGTTTATTTAACTACATTTAAATAGTGCTTACTATGTGCCAAATATGGCTAAGCACTGAAGAATGTTAATAGTATTAATTTAACCCTCAAAAACACATCTTCGTTTTACAGATGAATATATTGAGGCAGGGTGAGTATTTGTGTTTTGCCCAAAGTCACAAAACTACTAATGGTACAGAAGCAGTTGAGAAACAAAAGTAGGAAACGAACAGATTGGTCAAGTGTTAGCTTTATTAATGACTGATGAAAGATTGGTGGATGGGATGTAAGTGTAATATGTGATTTCCTTATAGTCACACTAGAGTAAATTAACCAACACAACTTCAAATTTCTCAACAGACCAGAAGGCACCGTCTGTCAGGCAGGCTGATTAGAAGAGAAGTCAGAGGAGTCTTAGTCATTCATGTCCAGGTCCTGAATTGTTATTTAGTGAGTCTCCCTTACTCCCCTGGGTCACACCAAAGGAAGGGGTAGGACAGAAAGCCTGAAGTGTTACCAGAATAAATGTCCCTCTATATGAAAACAGGAGAAGTAAAGAACAAGTTTTCTCATCTGACACTCTTCCCAAGCTTTTCCATTCCTTACCTCTTTGGTGGCTTTCATTGCTGCCTCTTGCTTAAATCTCAAGTTCTCTGATTTAACTTCTTTAAGTTTTAGTGGCCATGCTATTATTTTTATTTTTAAAAAAGAGCTTGATTATTAATGAAAAGTAATTTTGTTCTCAGTTTTAAAGTCTATAAAATATAGACATTTCTGCTTTCTTAGGTTTCCTGATATTATTGGTTTTATTTGATTGATTTATATTGACCATGATATTGATAAGATAAATGAATCTTTAACTGAGTGCTTATTCAGACTTCTGACCTGCACAGGAAAACCTCAAGACATTTTTAAAAATTTTATCAGTCATAAAAAAAATCAATTGTTTAGGCAGGGCACTAATTCCATTGATAATGTATTTTATGTAATATATTTACTATTTTAGCATATATTTATAAAATACTTAACGTATTGGCATAAAAAAATGACTAAGCAAAAAAGAGAAATTCTCCTCTGATTTATGTGGGGCAAAAGGAAAAGTAATGGTCAGGGAAGTAGTCACATATGGCCTCAACATTCAAAAAAACTAGTAAACCTAAATTTTGATGTTTTTTAAAAGAAACGTCTGCATTCAAATGGCTGGCATTCAATACATATTTGTTGAATGAATGCATTACTAACAGATGATAATAACTTCCTTGGAGTTATTCAATTTCTTTTCTATTTTATCTTGCCTTTGAGTTTTGAGCAATCACTTTCCGCTCTTTGGAATGCTTTTCCCAGAGTTCCATGTTTACCCATTCAGATCTCATGTGGAATGTCACTTCATTTGGAAAACGTCCCTGGCAACACAAGGCCTTCTCATCTGCAACACTCTGTGGTATATAACTCTATCACAGAGAAAGACACGGTGCTCTCTTCCCAGCACCACCTTAGAGCAACGTCCTCTGCTGAGTGACATCACTCTGTTCCTAGTGCTACCATAGAAGGACGCGACTCTAATCCTAGCACTGCAACCCTATAGTTTGCTCTGTCATAGAATGTAGCCTCATCCCAACCAAACCAGATCTAATGCCAGTCGGTCTCTTCAGTAACTAGAGAGATTTTTTTTTCACATTAACATCTCAGCAAGGATTTTAAGGTCAAGCTATTAAAGATGCTATTTTTACGTTCCCACTGGCATTGGACATACTTATGTTTAAGATTATGTATTAAAAATTGCTGTGCTGCAATGATTTATATAGAGTCTCATGTGAAGTTTTTCATGCAAGTTAGGTTTGCTTTTTGTGTTCATGACCACAATTTTGTCTTTCCCACTATTAATACAGCAACTGTCAAACCAGCTGCTTCCCTAAACCTAGAGATGCGATTTTGTTAAACCAGTTAAAATATATATATTTTAAAAATATTATATCTATCTATCCTATTATCTATCTATCTATCTATCTATCATCATCTATTTCTCCATCCATCCATGTAATCAGGGCTTTTGGAAATTGAAAAGTAATATTACATGTACAAAGATTTCCTTTGGAAGTGAGATGCTTATAAAAAAAAGTATTAATAATTATATGTATATATGTATTTATGTATAGATATAAACTAATTTTACTTCAGACCTTTAAAATTTATATGAAAGAAGCTTAAAAGATTTTGATATATTTTCAAACAAAAATTATGATCATTTGAAGTAAGTTACATTACTATTGTAGACATAGTTTTATAGTTACTTGTTATTTAAACAAAAAGTGTCAGCTCACACAGGCTTTAATTTGTTGAAGTCTATTATTGCAAGTTCAAAAGTGTTAAGGTCGAGGTTCTTGGCAAATGATTTCTGAGCCTACTCTCATAATAAGCGCATCCTCCAGGAGTAAGAGTTTTTCATAGGTTTTCAGTGGCTTCTAGGCCAGCATCTTTTCAGGTACATGAAGAAAATACCTAGATGATGTTTGTCTTCAAGATGCTAGAATATCTGTGAATCTATGCCAATACCTAGCGTGTGTGTGTGTGTGTGTGTGTGTGTGTGTGTGTGTATTCTGACTACATTTTTATCAAATCTTATAAAATATGGCTTTATGTAATTTTTAAAAATCAATTGTCGGCCGGGCACGGTGGCTCACGCCTGTAATCCCAGCGCTTTGAGGGGCCGAGGCGGGCGGATCACGAGGTCAGGAGATTGAGACCATCCTGGCTAACACAGTGAAACCCCCTCTCCACTAAAAGTACAAAAAAAGTAGCTGGGCATGGTGGCGGGCGCCTGTAGTCCCAGCTACTCGGGAGACTGAGGCAAGAGAATGGCGTGAACCCTGGAGGCGGAGCTTGCAGTGAGCCGAGATTGCGCCACTGCACTCCAGCCTGGGTGACAGAGCAAGACTCCATCTCAAAAAAAAAAAAAAAAAAAATTCAATTGTCTTTTTATTAAGAAATAAAATTTATGTCTGTATTCTCCTCACCTAAATTTTATTTACTCATCGGAGCACATTTATATTTTTGCGTTGATGTTTTAAGCAAAACTCACTTTTATGTGAAAAAGAAATATTGTATTTTTTACCTAAGTAAAATAATAAAGACTTCTTACTCTTCAAGCCAAAGTTAGATCTTTAGTATTTTCTAGAATCCATATCATTCATGAATTTCAACTTCTTAGGGACTATATGTATATATAAAATACACACACGTATGAAACTTGACAATCCATAATCTGTTTAAGTCAGCTTGTCCTTATCCCATAAGGTCTTCTTATTCTTACTTGAAAAGTAAAATGAAATGAAGAAAAGGTGGTATTATTAAGGTCATATTAATCTATAATAAATTAGCTTTTAATTTGCCAAATATTAAGTCCACCCCAAAAGCTCATCACTTTTCATTTTATGTATTCAGGTAAATGAGCCTGGGAGACTGATAGCCACCTAGGAAGACATCACTCTTGAATGCCCAAATGTAGCATAAAGGAAATGGACATTAGTTAGAGCTTACAGTAATCTCAGAGGATCTTTATAGGTATTGGCTTAGTCATAAATTGACAAAGAACCTTGTTTGCCCTCGGCTGTCAAGAACCATAAGAAAAGATGTTTAAATGCTTTGAAAAACTTTAAAGGATGGACATTTGTTTAAACTCCAGCTGTGGCACTTTGCTCGCCTTGTTTCCTGTTCTTGGAAGCATTACCAAAACTAAATATAAGACGTTCAGCTATAGATTTTCATAGCAATTCAACACTCCTTCCATAATGCCAAATATTGATCAAATTGCATTTAAGAGTTATCAGAAGAGTTATATTTAAGGCATTTACATTAACATTTAGATTCCTTTCCCAAAACATTTCGCGTTTATGTGATGATATACAGTATAGAATTAAAGCTGCTGTGATTTTAATAATTTTTAGAATTAAGTGTATTTTGTAAATAAGACTTGTACATAATATGACATAAAATTGTATTTTGTTGAGATGCTTCAAATTGGGATCTATTAAAAAAGTGTTGTTATCAAAAAATAGTGAATGAAGACATTAAAATGTCTTTTTTTCATGCCTTGAATTTTGTGATCTTATTTAATGTCCTTGTTAGGTTTTAATATGAAATATGTTTTCTTAATCTTTATGATCTCAGGCAACTGTGTTGTTGGCTTTTCATTTATTTTTATCCTCAAATAAATTTTCATATGACCTCTATTTGTCCCTTCTTAAAGCAACATATTTTTTTCTTTAATATATTATTATACATTAGTAGAATTTAATTTTTTGCCCCCATTACCTATAATTGCTTTATACATGAAAGAAGACTTTTCTATTGTGTCTATTCTAATATTGTAGTATATTTCATTTGTAAGGCAGAAGCCAAGAGTGTTTAATAACATATCCTATATCCTATCCACGAATCCAAAGAGCTCACAGAAGAAGATTTTCAGGAAGTATTAAGCAAATTGCCTAGTTTCATGATGTTTTTGTTTTCTTAGAAATATTTAATGTAATGGACAAGTCTACAGTATGTAAATACAATAGTCTTCTTAGGCATCATATACTCTATCTCCAGTGGACAGTATTATTTCTACAACAGCCCTATTTGAAACACTGCTTGTCTAATTTCATAAACTTCTCTTATGATGAGCCTGATAGTCTTAGTGACAATCTCTAGTTCATATATTCTCTGAACTATGTAGCATGATACAGTCTGCTTATTTTCATGCCTATTATAAAACATAAAAAGAAAAAAGATCTGGGAGCAGATATAGGCATTTAAAAATTTCCCTTTAGTGGTTCAAGCATGTGAACTCAAACAGAGGCTGCTTTTGGTCTTTGAAACATTAAAATATCTGAAGAGCTCTCAATCTCTTCCACTGCCATCTCTCATTCTCCCTCCTGAGAACTATGGGTGGAAATAAATTCCTGCTTAAATCCAGTGCTATCCTGAGGCGGGTACCACTTTCTGAGATAACTGACTTCTATCCTACATATTCAATATTCTATATTCTACATATTCTGTATGTAGACAGCAGCCAATAGGCTTTTGTGCTACAAAGTCAATACCAGTCATTAGGGAACCTTAGTGTCCTGTTTTCAGTCAAAGCCACTCTAACAAAGGTGGATAGGGACAGGTTTGGTCTAAAAGACACCAGGAGTAAATTTTATTAACACAAAATCAAGAAAGGGTTTTAGAGGCAACAAGCTGTAACAACTAAAGGGAAGATATAGTTACAGACAATATATTTTTTAAAAATTAATAACATTACAATTTTTTAAAATGTAACTTTTTAAAGGCATTTTTGCTCAAAATAATAGTATGTTAGAAGTTCAAAGAGTTTATAAACATTTTGGTAATAAAAAGGATCCTCTATTTTCTAGGCACAGGATAACTTCATCGGTTTGTAGAAAAGAAGCTCAAATTTTAATTTTAATTTCCATTAAGTATCTGAGTTATAATTTGTAGTCAAGACTTAATCATATTACTTTACAAATGATTCTATTCATATTGACTCAGGTTTGTCAACACAATTTAAAATAATTTACTATTTCTTTTGAAATAATATGTGTATATTATAAATTAAGTAAATCACATTTCTCAAATTTTTAAAAATTATAGTATGCCCTCAAATTTGCTTTTTTAAAATTTTATTTATTAATAAACTTATAAATTAACCTTAATATTCAACTAAGACTTTTATTTTTAGCCTCAAAATATAACCTATCATCATATAAACAACAAATAAATGCATTATATTATTGGTTTTTCATCTTAATGAACAATAGACAAAATATTCATCTTTCCTGCATATTTCAGTTACTCTATAAAACTATATATGAATTATCACATTTGAATAATGATTTTTTCCCTGATAATAAAATAACTCTAGATAGCAGGAAACTAAGAATAATAGATTTTTTTCATGGGCATATATTTTATATCATTTTTTAGAAAATGTCAGTGTAAAATTGTTCTAGATGGAATTAAACAGGCAAGAAAAACTTTATTCAAGACTATTGAAATAAGGAGGTTGATTGGAATGAACTGCACTAAAACAAAATGTGAGAGAAGTTTTAAGCACCAGGAGGATGGCTTAGTAGAAAAGTGCTGTAAGAAGTTAGGGGAGAATTTGGTTAATGTTATTAGGCAATGATATGGCTTGGATTTGTGTCTGTGACCAAATCTCATGTCGAACTGTAATCCCCAGTGTTGGAGGAGAAGCCTAGTGGGAGATGACTGGATCATGGGGGTGGATTTATCTATTGCTATTCTTGCCATGTGAGGTCTCATAAGATCTGGTTGTTTAAAAGTGTATAGCTGACCGGGTGCAGTGGCTCACGCCTGTAATCCTAGCACTTTTTGAGACTGAGGCAGGCAGATCACCTGAGATCGGGAGTTCGAGACCAGTCTCACTACAATGGTGAAACCTCGTCTCTACTAAAAATACAAAATTAGCCAAGCATGGTGCCGCATGCCTGTAATCCCAGCTACTCAGGAGGCTGAGGCAGGACAATTGCTTGAAACTGGAAGGCAGAGTTTGCAGTGAGCCGAGATTGTGCCATTGCTAATCCAGCCTGGGCAACAAGAGTGAAACTCCATCTCAAAAAAAAAAAAAAAAAAAAAAAAGTGTGTAGCCATTCCACCTTCTCTCCCTTTCTCCTGCTTTGGCCATGTAAGATGTGCCTGCTTCCCCTTCTGCCATGATTGAAAGTTTCCTGAGGCCTCCCCAGCCATGCTTCTTGTACAGCCTGTGGAATTATGAGCCAATTAAACATCTTTTATTTATAAATTACCCAGTCTCCGGTAGTTCTTTATAGCAGTGCAAGAACAGACTAATAATACAGGCTGTCTGGGTTTGTTAACTGGTGCTATGGATGTTAGGCTTCTACTGTCTTATAGAGGCAGAAAGATATGGGCCTCATTTCTCTTAATGATTACATTTCAAAGGAATGACTCCTGATCTTTGAGAAAAATGTGTATGGATTGTCAAATGTTGAGGTTGTGAAAATATTTACATCTCAAAAAAGCAGAGAAAGATTATACAATTGGAAGTTTTCTAGGAAGTTTTCCAAGAGGTACATACTTTAAGAAAAGGGAGGTCAGAAATCTGAAGTCAGAAAGCAGCCTATCTTACTAATCAAGCTTAGGGGAACATTGAATCCATGTTGGTCAAAGGTGGAAAAATAAAGAAAATCATATGGGTAACTATTTAGAAAGATCTGTGTCTACACAGTATATTAAGCTTTAACCAATCTGTATGTAGAAATAAGAAAAAGAAGGGCATTTAAAATCATATTTGTAGCCAGTATCTGTATATTTTTCTTACTGGGAAATGATCCAAGTATCTAAAGAATCACAGTTTAATATAAGTTTAAGTAATTAAATTTGACTGAAGATGTTAAGATAACCACTTAACCCAATATATTTAATTTTTATGATTTGCAGCATTACAAGGATTCATAAGATTTCACTCTACTAAAAGACATTCATTAATATAAGTCATTCGTGATTAAAATTTTATTTAGTTTAACATATTTTTTATTTTGTAACAAATCCTAAACAATTTATAGAAACAATGACAACACGTGGACCCTATATAACAAATGTAGGGAATTTAAAACATTAAAATCATTAGAAATCGGACCCAAGGCTTGTATTAACTGAAAGATTGCACTATTATTTTTATTGTGCTAAGAAAGAAAAAAGTTGTTTTTAAGTTAAAATTTAGTTACTCTAATTTGTTCAAAAAGTTGCATATTAATCAAGACTATTGCATGAACTCGTTTTAACATACATAAACATCTATACTAATACATCAAATGCCTTAAAAACTTGTGAATTCATGCCAAGATCTCTAATAGTCTAGCTGTTGTTATTGAGGAACATAAGCCATTGCCAAGCAACCGTGAAACTTATTTTTCTGAATTAGTTTTGGTAATGGATAAAAAAGACATTTTCTTTTCTTATGGACATTTTTTAATATTTATCTAGACTAGATAGATATACTACAGTATGCATATAGTAACAGAGCAAAGTTTCCTTAGAAGAGAAAAATAATAAAATAATTGAGAAAGCTATCTGCAGACAGATATAAAATAATTATCATGAAAGTCTAATTTTCTTGCATTCCAGGTTTGAGAGAAAGCTTAAATCTAGCAAAACCCGTTTAACACCCATAACGGAGATATTACATCTAGTATAACAATAACTCAAACCCATGGCAATTCCATCTAATTATATGATTAAAACACCATTGGCTATTCATCCCTGAAATAAGTTACCAAAAGAGGGAGATTGTATACATTACACAGTCCTCCCAGAGAAGGGAGGGAGAAATGGGGGAAAGCGAGAGAGATCTCCAAATGTCAGTGATTTCTGGTATGTTTATAATTAGTATCTTAGATGAACAATCATGTTCATGTGAAAAGTTCCCCAAAGTAACTACTGGAATTTTATGTTTTGTTTGGTTGATTTATGCCAGTTAGAGAAATATACACATGAATTGGGAAATTATTTTGGCCTAGAAGTTTTAATTGTCTAAGCAAAATATATGAGACCAGCAATGCCCAGTAAGAAAGGAACTCTCAAAATGACAATTTCTATCAGCAACGTTTTTCCTTTTCTCCAAGTGTGTTCTATACTTCAACCAAAGGAACCTACTCAGTGACCTGAAACCCACACATGCTGTCTTGCCAATGCCTTTGCTTATGTTCTCTCAAAAATGACATCTGCAATAGGACCTTCCCCATGTTTATTAACCACAAAAAAAGAACTAACATTCACAAAATTCATCTTGATTGACACTTTTCTAAGTCATTTTGGGTTTTTGTGTGTATATCTTATTCTATGTAGCCCATTGGACTTATGTGTGCTCATTTCTAATGATATTTCCCTAATTATTCCTAATATCCTAGTCACTTTATAGTAGTTATTAAGTATCCTCAATTATAATGCTGGTCCTCTGAGAGCAGGAACTCTCCTATTCATTTTCATTTCAGAAGTGCCAACACACTATTTGCAATTAGATTGATTTAGTTATGAAATTTGAATATGAGACTGGGCGTGGTGGCTCACGCCTGTAATCCCAGCACTTTGGGAGGCCGAGGAGGGTGGATCACCTGAGGTCAGGAGTTTAAGGCCAGCCTGGCCAACATAGTGAAACCCTGTCTTTACTAAAAACACAAAAAATGTGCTGGGCGTGGCGGCGCACTCCAGAAATTCCAGCTACTCAGGAGGCTGAGGCAGGAGAGTTGCTTGAACCCGGGAGGCAGACGTTGCAGTGAGCTGAGATTGCGCCATTGCACTACAGCCTGGGTAACAAGAGTGAAACTGTCTTGAAAAAATAATAATAATAATAACATGAAATTTAGTCCAAGGTCGATTCAGTCTCAACACTTAGAAGTAATCCTTTTCTTTTTAGAAATATAAAATTAATACTAAATTCTGATTTTCCTACATTTACAAATAAAGGGATGCTTCTGGTTAAAGACGGCAGGTTGTATGTGCACATACTGGCCCTCACTGCCTCCTAAGAAACCAATAAAATGTTTTATTAATGTTTTCAACCCAGCTAGCAAATAATTCATAGAGGAGACATCATTAATAAAATCTTGAAGATGAAAAGCAGATACGCCAAGTATTACATAACCAGTGGCCCTGAGAAATCTAAGTCTTGAAATGGCAGGAAGAAAGCTAGGAAGCCTCATGATGCAACACTCATGGTGCATCTCTACAGGGCCCGGTAACAGTCAGGGACTGGTGGCACTGGGTGCCTCTGGTAGGGAAGTGACAGTGGGCTTATAAGGAAAGTCTAAATATGTATATATATAGAGAGAGAAATATATGTATATATTTTTCTATATATATATGTAGACATATAGAAATATATATTTCTGTATATAGACTTTATATATAATATGTATTATATAAAATATATATTGTAAATATATAGTAAATATATAAACATATGTTTATAATATATGTGATATATTATAAATATATATTATATTATATCATATTTATATTATATTATATATTATAATATTGAGACTGCAGTGAACTGATGAAACCCCTGAACTCTGGCCAAAGCAACAGAAAGGGACTTAATCTCAAAACTTATATAAGTTGGAATATTATAATATATATAATATTAGCAGGAAAGTCTCTGTATATACAAATATATATATATATATATATTTCCATTAAAGTTCCTGATTTTCCTCTTGACTTCATGCTTTCATATGAATGTCCCTCCATAATCTAGACTGAAGATGGCAGTTTCGTTTTTTTCTCCCGAACTTCCTTTGGTGTCTGTTAGTAGAGAAAACCAGATATATTTAAGGATAGGTTTTCAAAATAAAAGCAAGAGAATAAAGTAAAAATTTACACACTGAAAGTTGAGTTCCCTAAATTCATTATGCATCCAAAACTAAGAGCTATGATATAGAATATTATAGTCTCCACAGGAAGAGGTTTTGTTAAGATTTTGATCAAACTTTACTCAGAAAGAAAATAGATGGACAATTATTCAGGACACCCACCATCTGAATAATAAGAGACTCAATAATAGAAAATGGGGAAATCGTATAGGAATAAAGCATTAAAGAAAAATAAATAAATAAAATGTCCCAGAAAAACAAAAATGTTCGTATTGGAAAAGGCCATTAAATGACCAACCCGAAGGTTGAAAATAAAATAAAATGAAACGTAAACTTATGTTTGTTTCATTAACAAACACTACCTATTTACATGATTTTAAAAATATTTCCTAAATATAGTGATATTGACACTTTTGAGATTTTGAAAATGAAACGTTTACAGATCAAAGGCATAATTTTTAACTAACTACAGCTTTGAATTTGGAGATGTGTATAATATTTTCAAATATTCTGAGGGAGGAGAGTCAATAAGTACACTTTTATTCCAATTAAAGTTTGATGAGCATATATAAAAATGACGTTTCCCCAAGAGAAAGATAGAATAGATTGCAACTGTGATCAACTACATGAGTTTTTATTCTCTTATACTAAGATTAATTGCCTTTTTAAATTCAAACATTGTCGTAATTTGTTTTATTATCACAGAGAGAAAAAAATAGGCAACTCAGTATCATATCCTCCAGCACTTCTTACACAGTATAATATTTCTTGAATCTCATCTACATGCTGTATGCATATATTTATTGTGCTGAAAGCCAATTGCCTAATGTTTTCTAAGTTGTTCAAGGCAGTAAGCCAGGATTTTTATGTTATAAGCATATTGATCTTGACAGTAAAGCGAGTTTGAGATTTCTGTATTAATTACCCTGTTTACATAAAAATGAGCTTTATGTTATGTGTGCATTCTTATTAAAACATTGTCAAAATCACAGAACAATTACAGGAATGGCTAAAATGGTATGAGATGACTAATTTAACATGATACAGCTACATCATTATTCACATATTGTAAAAATAGACACATTAGACTTAGTAATTGTAATAAACTTAGTTTTAAGAAAATGCGTGTAGTTTTTAACATATATGCCTACTCAAAATAATTAATTCTATTATGAAAGTACATAGTAGTTTATATTTTTTATATTTGTTATAGTACATAAAATGATAAGCATAAAATACTGTGACAAGTATATGTTGAACATAGTATCTAATTCTATATTAGATAAAATCATATTACACATATGTTAAAAAAGGCATTTTGTGTTGACTCCATTCTTTGGGGAATTTCTCTCAGAGAGAGTTATAACAAAAGAACCTTTGAGAATAAATAATTTAAAAGGGGCAAAGAAATTTGACTATGTTAAGGCTTTCAGAAGAAACAATTAGTATGAAATATACTGAAAAGTCCCCAGTGGAAGTTAATTAATTTTTTTAATGTAGCTTAAGGGGTAATGATTTTGCCACTTTCGAAGTCTGTTAACTCAAAAGTCTTCTATACTTCAGACCCTCTATGAGTTTACCCTCTTTTCTTTTTCTTTCTTCAGAATATGTCTAAACTACCTTCCAATGTTGCCTTAGCATTGAAATTAAATGCACATTTTTAATGTTTGAGTGGACCAGTCATGGTGGTTCATGCCTGTAATGCTACTACTTTGGGGAGCCAAGGCAGGAGGATTGCTTGAAACCAGGAGTCTGAGACCAGCCTGGGTAAAATAGAGAGACCTCGTCTCTAAAAAAATAAAAATAAAAAATTGGCTGGGCATGATGGAGCATGCCAGTAATTCTAATTACTCGGGAGGCTGAGGCAGAAGGATCACGTGAGCCCAGGAGTTTGAGGCTGCAGTGAACTGATGAAACTTTGCACTCTGGCCAAAGCAACAGAAAGAGACTCAATCTCAAACAAACAAACAAATAAGCAAATAAATAAATAAATAAAAAGTTGGGGTGAAGCTTCATAATTTACTATACCTTTCAAACATATTGGACAGTAGACTCTCACAGTAATCTCTGGGAGGGTTTTATTATTCCTAATTCATTGTTAAGGAAATAAATTAGGACCAGAAGAATTAGAATTGCACAGGAGATAAGTCAAAGACCTAGCACTTTAAGCACAGATTGGTTAACATTGGCTTTAGTAATTTTTCTCTTATTTCACAGATATTATTTTATATTATCCCAAGTTAATGAGTCATTGAATCATGTGAACAACCTGCTTATTTCTTGTCCAATACATAACTTGGAACATGACTTGGGTGATCCAGAGGAACTTAAGTACTTGTGATGTGGAAATTTTGGACACTATAATTTGTTTTCTAGGTATTAATATAAATAAATAGCAAGCGTGCTAATTCCCCATCTACCGACCATATCATACCTTCCTTTCTTCCTAGTACACAGAATAACTAAACTTTAATTTTACCACAAAACTATTCGTTCTAGAACATGATCACTTTCCACCATTTATATCTTGTAACATCTTGGCAGTTTTGTTTCTTAAAATGCAGAAAAGTAGTTTATATATTTTCCCAGGACTGTATTAAGTTTCTTACAATTCTGCAACCCTCCATAACTTATTTTTTGCTAGTATCGGGACAACTATTTGTGTTTCTCAGATACTATATAGTATTTTATTTTATAATGTTAAGTAGTTGTTTTAGTTCCAGTATAATATTAAAAACAGGCAAACCTATGAAACAATAGATGACTCTATTGGATGGAATACAACATTCACTGCATTGTATTTCACTAGCTTTTCAAATTACTTTAAGTAGAAATTATTCATCAAGCCATAGGCATATATAAGGCATTATACTTTATGACCTGGGAAAATAAATGCAATTTCTAAAGACAATTTTCTTAGCTTGAAGTAGAAACCCAGTACAAGTAATTTTGTATCAAATATTGTATAATTCTCAAAAAGCATAACACAACTTTCAAAATTATGTTTCTATTGGTTTTATTTTTAAATTTAGAAAAGATTATTGGCTCATATAAAGAGACACAACTCAGTAGAATTAAATACCAAAATGCATGCAATAAATGTTCAAGTATAAACATTGGTGAAATTATGTTCTCTTAGTTTTTAGAAGTTTTATTAGTGGTCATTTTTGGAGATTTACACTCTAATTCATACTTTTTTATATTCATCTGAACCACAAGTTTATATTTCATCCAACTCTATAAACTGCATGATTTTACTTATCACAACTACTTTTGTTATATACGTCCACTATGCTTGAGTTATGACACTGCTTCTTCAGTTAATGGCAGCATTTCAAGCCATTCATCATTAACCAAACCAAAAAAATACTGCATAAATATTTACAATGAAATAGTTTTTGGCAGGCTGTAGTAATATATGTGATCTATATTTATCAGAAGAAAAATATGAGTTTTAAGAATGAGGAAAAAGTTTTTCAGTTTATTGCATTCGAATACATTAACACATTTTGTCTTGAATTTCAGTAACTTCTGGAATAGCAACTGATTCTGTATTTGTACACAGTGGATTTACCTGTACCTATTATAAGTCCATTCTGGTATATTTGGGTTCAGGACCAAAGACCAAAGATATTAACATGTAAAATTAAATAATGTTATTGCACTATAAGTAGTAAGAGGAAAAAAACACGTTATTATTCATAATCAGTTATTCTAACCTTAAAAAAGTTATAACCTGAAAACAATATTTCTCTATTAGTGAGTGAAATAATATTAGCTTTATAAATTAACTTTCACAAAATTTCTATTACATTTTAGTATATTAGCAATGTAGCATAGTATGAATTTCCAAACGCATTAAATCACCTTTGTCATTACCTCGCCCACTAAATTAAATGATGCATCAGTGAGCTTTTACTGTTAGGAGTTTAGGGTACCATTCAGCCCTCCTCTCTCCGGTTTTAAAAAGATATGATACATGTGTTCTTTGTCAAATGAGTGCTAAAACATTTCTTTAGTAAGTGTTAGTAAAAACTGACAGAATTATACTGGAAATCTGGCATAGAAAGTGAGGTGTTTAAAGGAATAAAATATTGGAATCCAGATGCCCAGGAAGGAATGTCAGAGAGAGGGGAGTTGCAGATCTTTGCTATACAGTTTTGAAACAGTTAGTTCAATGGGTTCAGTAAGAGTCAGGCTCATGATAACTTGTGTATGGTTGTCACCTCGCTCTCTCTCAAGCTGGATGCAAATGAGGACACACTTGGCCCTCACTGTGCTGGAAGCCATCCTATCCCACCAGGAAGGCTCATTTTAGAGTAAAGCTGGCACTGTTCATGACAGGGTAGAGAGAACCTGTGTCACTGGCGACCTTGTTGAGCTAGTGACTCTACCAAACTTTTATAAACTCTGTTGCTATCAATGGCTATTCTATTTTCTTGAACCAATACGTACACTGTAATATGTAAGTTTTTCTACACAGGAGAAGCCAGTTTATTTTGCATATACAATTGTAGATGGAAGAACTTTAGGATTAAAAGAATCTGAAGAATCTGTCATTGATATTATTGGTTGCTGTATGAGCCAAAATGGAAACCCACATGTTCACTCCGGGGGCACACCATATACCTATCTATGTTTCAGCATGGAGACAGCCAGTAGCAAATATTTAGGAAGTTGTACCTCGAGATCTGCTTGTTGCCTTCAGTAAGGTCCCATGATGCCTCTGGTGGTAATTTATAAACTAATACCCTGTCTTTAATAATTCAGCCAAATCAAATTTGAATTTCTGTTTACCTGCTAAACAGAACTATTTATATTTATTTACTTATTCATTTACTTATTTATTATTGATAGAAACTATTTTACATACTTATGGGGTACATGTATTTGTTACAATAATAGAATGTGACTAGGCACAGTGGCTCATGTCTGTAATCCCAGAACATTGGGAGGCTGAGGTGGCAGGATCACTTGAGCCCGGGATTTTGAGACTGTCCTGGGCAATATAACGAGAGCTCATCTCTAAAAAAAAAAAAAAAAAAAAAAATTAGTCAACCATGGTGGCACATGCCTGTAGTCCCAGCTATTCATAAGGCTGAGGTGGGAGGACTGTTTGAGCCCAGGAGGTTGAGGCATTAGCTACTGCACTCCAGCCTGGATAACAGAGTGAGACCCTGTCTCAAAAAAAATTACAATGGAATGTGTGATGATCAAGTCAGGGTATGTAAGGTATCCATCACAATGTGAATGTGTCATTTCTATGTGTTAGAAACATTTCAAGTCCTCTCTTCTAGCTACTTTGAAATATACATTACATTGTTGACAAATACAGTCACTCTACACTGCTATGGAATATTGGGTTTTTTTTTTTGTATTTAAGTGTATGTTTGCACCCAATAATCAATCTCTCTTTATCCTCCCTCCCAGACACAAACCCTTCACAGCGTCTTGCATCTGTCTTTCTATTCTCTGTCTCCACGAGATTGTTTGTGACTCCCACATAGGAGTGACAACATGTGGTGTCAGTCTTTCTGTGCCTGGCTTTTCTCACTTAACATAATGACCTCTGGTTCCATCCATGCTGCTGCGAATGACATGATTTCATTCATTTTTATGGCAGAATAGTATTCCATTGTGTGTATACACCACATTTTCTTTATCCGTTCATCCCTTTAGTTTGATTCTGTTTTTTTGTGATGGTGAATAATGCCACAATAAACATGCAAGTGCAGGTGTCCCTTTGGTATACAGACTTATTTTCCCTTGGATAAAAACCCAGTAGTAGGATTGCTGGATCAAACAGTAGTTTTATTTTTAGTTTTTTTGAGAAATCTCCATACTGTTTTCCATAGTGGCTGTACTAATTTACATTCCCACTAAGTGTATGAGTTCCCTTTTCTCCCCAGCCTCGTTAGCTTCTGTTGTTTTTTTTTTTTTTTTGTCTTTTTAATAATAGCCATTCTTACTGGTGTAAGATGATACATCATTTTGGTTTCGAGTTGCATTTCCCTGATTATTAATGATGTTGAACCATTTTTCAAATACTTATCAGCCATTTGTATGTCTTCTTTTAAGAAATGTCTATTTCTGCTCTTTGCCCACTTTTGAATTATTTGTGTCTGTTTTATTGCTGAATTGTTTTAGTTCTTCATGTATTCTGGATATTAGTCCTTTGTCAGATGAATAGTTTGCAAATATTTCCTCCCTTTTAATAGGTTGTCTCTTCATTCTGTTTCTCTCCTTTCCTGTGTAGAAGCTTTCTGGTTTCATATAGTTCCATATGTCTATTTGTGTTACAGTTAGTTGTCTGTGCTTTTGAGGTCTTAGTCATAAAATATTTATCTAGACTGATGTCTTGAAGTGTTTTTCTTGTATTTCTTTTTCTAATAATTCTATAGTTTCAGGTCTTATGTATAAGTCTTCAATACATATTGAGTTGAATTGTATATGTGGGGAGAGATAGGAGTCCATTTTCATTCTTCTGCGTATGGCTAATTCCCAATATCATTTATTGAAGAGGATTTCCTGTCCGCAGAATTGTTCTTGGCATATTTGTCAAAAATCAGTTGGACATAAATACTTGGATCTATTTCTGGACTCTTTATTCTGTTCCATTAGTCTACATTCTGTTTTTATACCAATGTGAAGCTGTTTTGATTATTTTAGCTTTATAATATATTTTGTCAGGTAGTGTGATGCCTATAGCTTCATACGTTTTGCTCAGGATTGCTTTGACTATTTGGTGTCTTTTGTAGTTTTATACACATTTTAGGATTTTTTTTTAATTCTGTGAAAAATGATGTTGATAATTTGATAGAGATTGCATGGAATCTATAGATTGCTTTGAGCAGGATGATCATTTTAACGATACTATTTTTTTTCAATTCGTGAGCATGCAATGTCTTTCCATGTTTGTTTTCTTTTCAATTTTTTTGCATTAGTGTTTTGTAGTTTTCCTTGTAGAAACCTTTCACTCCCTTTGTTAAATTTATTCCTAGCTATTTAAATTTTTTATAGTTATTGTTAATGATATTGCCTTCTTGATTTCTTTCCCAGGTAGTTCATTACTGAAGTATAGAAATGCTTCTGATTTTTTATGTTGATTTTGTACACTACAACTTTACTGAATTTCTTTATCAAAACTAGGGGTTTTGTGGTAGAGTTTTTAGGTTTTTCTAGATACAAGATTACATCACCAGCAAGGAGGAATAATTCAACTTCCTCTTTTCCAATTTGGATTTCTTTTATATCTTTCTATTGCCTGATTGCTGTGGCTAGGATTTCCAGTACATATTGAATAGGAATGGTAAAAGTGGACAGCTCTATCTTGTTCCAGAGCTTAAAAGAAAGGCTTTCAGCTTTTCCCCATTCAATGTAATTATAGCTGTGTGTTTGTTATGTCCAGTCTTTATTATTTTGAGGTATGATTCTTCTACTTCTGTTTGTTGAGAGTTTTTATCATGAAGGGATATTGAATTTTTTCCATTTTTTTCTGGATCTATTGAGGTGATCGTACGGTTTTTGCCCTTTGTTCTGTTAATGTGAGGTATCGCATCTATTGATTTGTATGTTGTGAACCATTCTTGCATCCCTAGTATAATTCCTACTTTGTCATGGCATATTATCTTTTTGATGTGCTGTTGGATTCATTTTGCTAGTATTTTGTTGAGGATTTTTGCATCTGTGTTCATCAGAGATATTGGCCGGTAGTTTTCTTTGTTTGTTGCTGTATCCTTATCTGGCTTACTATTTTGAATTATTTATTCAGGATTTTGTGAACATTTTTTGTTTGAATCTGTTATTGGAGCATTACAGTGTTCCTTAAGAGATGTCATATTTCCTTGATTTTTTTCATGTTTCCTGTGACCTTACATTGATGTCTGCACATCTGTTGTAATAGTCACTTCTTCCAATCTTTTGAATTTGCTTTCATAGGGAAGGATTTTTCCTGAAGATGTATATATGTTGTTGGTTGGTAGGGCACTTTGGCTTCGACTTTGGGTACATGCAGGAGTGTGGTCTCTACATGATTTCTTTGGCTGTAAACAGCATCAGTGGTATCTGTTATTTCCTTGGTGGCTCAGGGAGCATTTATGAGTGGAGACTGTGGTGCAGTTTTGCTGGGGAATAGAATGTCATGTAGGCCAGTCTTTGGCACCAGTGGTGGCAGCAGTGTTCTGAGCATGCCTGTCCTTGAGTCCCAGAACACTGTATGCTGGCTTTGTGTTAACAGGTTTAGGTGAGCCAATTCTCGGGCCTCCAGATGGCTTGCTTGGATGCTGGTAGTGGCAGCAGTGAGCTGGACATGTGAGAGGTTTCTCAGTCCCCTTGGCCATGGTGTGATGTGGGTGATATTATTAGCAGTTGTGGGGGCAACTCACTGGAACCCAAGTGGTTCATGCTGGCGGTAGTGGTGGCTGCAATGGGCTGGGCAGGTCAGTCCACACAGGTGGCTCATGCCAGGGGGTACCAACTGTTGGATCAGCAGGTTACTTTGTCCTGATCTCAGACTCTGGGAGGAGGGCTTGGGGCCAACAGAGGTGGACTGGGCTGGAGGATTTCCAGGCCCCTGGATGGCATGCTCAAATCCTGGGGGAATGGGACATGGCTGGAGGGCTTGTCTTCAGGTGCCCTTGTTATGGTGCATTCAGGTGCTCACTATGATAGGAGCAGGGTGTTCCCCAGGCCCCCTGAAGAAAGCTTAGGTGGGGGCAGTGGCGGCTGCCCTAGGGATCTGCCTCCAGGGATGGCAGGGCTGACTGCAGGAGGAGCAGCTTATTGGGGCAGCTGTGGAGCTGGTGATTTGCTGGTGCCTCCATCCCACAGCAGCCCATGGCAGTGGCAGTGGCATTTGTCCTCGGAGCATGTGGAAGTTTCTGGCCTCTCTTCTTACTCCTGCAGCAGCAGCAGTATCAGCTTCAGGGCAGAAAGTCCGTTGGGGGATGTGTTTTCAGATTGATGCCAGCCGTGGGCCCGCCACGTGGAAGGACGGGGCATGTCTTAGTGGGAAAAGTGTGGGAAGGCAGCTACGGGCTTACAGTTTCTCTATGTCTGAGTCCCACAACAACCCGAAGCATCATTAGCAGTGAGGTTTGTTTTCGAGATGCGTGAAGGTACCCAGCTTCCACTCTTTCTCCTTGGCAGTCCTTTGGGGACTCAACTCCCTTGCATGTCGCAGCTGCTCAGGGCTTGGAAGCCTGGTGACTCAGCATGAGTGTCCCCTCTGGAACAACAAACACCTCTGCACAATCTGTAGGCAGTTCTCTGTCTTGAGGCCCGTGAGGATTAAGGGAGTTTCCTGAGATTAGGATTGTGGAAGTCTGTGCAGGAATGTGGAGCGCTGGGGGTCCCTCACTTACCCTTTCCTGGCCTCCAGGAGCTTCTCCCAGCTGCCAAGCAGGCTGCCTGGTTCCCTCTCCTTTGCTTTCAGTGCTTCCCTTCCCTTCTCTGTTGAGTCCCAGTGCTCTCTCTTAGATGATCTATCCAGTGTGTCAATATCTACTGGCTATTTCAGTTCCTCTCCAAGCAAGAGGCATACACTGGCTGCTTCTAGTCAGCCTTCTTGGATTTCCCTCCTCTAGAAATCTTAACTGGTTGATATTTTCTTTATCAGTACACCAGCCATTCTGAACTAAGTTAGCATCATCCCTGGACCAGTGATGTGTATTAGCCTCTTGTCTTAACTAGTTCTAAATTTGTCCACATTTCATTCTTCAAACTGAATCCAAACTTTGTGTTAATAATAAAAATATCATCATGTTTTGGCCTAACTTAAAATCCCCCAAAGGTTTTCCAAATCTTTGAGAATAAAGGACAAAAGCCTTATCATCTCCCACAAGGTTCTTTCATGGACTGGCTTCTATCTATGTTCTTAATCTCAATTTTTCTGAAATCTTCCTTCATTTTCCATGCTCTATCCAAAATGTTTCTTTCTTTCAATCCCTTGAGGGTACCTTGATTTGTCTTGCAGTAGGTGCTTGGTACATAATATTCTACATATGTACTATATACCTAATTGATTTTAAAAGCTAGTTAATTCACATAATACAAGATGCTCATTAAAACAGACTAATGCTTAAGATTAACTAATATACTAATTAAAAGCCCTGTTCAAAGCCTTAGACAAGTTAACTATGTTTAAGAGTGGTTGGTCAAAAAATAATAATACAATAGATAGGAATACATGGAGGATCCAGTGTAAACTCAGTTTCTTTTTGGAAAATAACATCTCAAACTGTATCACTCTACTTACAGAGAAGTAAAATGGTCTTATTTTCAAATTTAATAACAGAATTCTTTCTTTTTCACTTTGCATATTTAAATTATGATTCAACTATACTATTACAGAAATGTGTTAAGATTAATGTAATTTTTCTTTGCTTTAGCTTTTAATACTTACATGTAGAAGCATATAAAATGTGTGTGTACATTTATTTGACAATCTTTCTACTTTAAATCAGAACTATTTTCATAACATGTCTGAGTTCAATAGTTCATCAAATATTTGAATTCTGTTCTTAAAATGGCACCTAGACAAATTCCAGTTACTAAATTTTCCAGAAATTAAAATTAAGCTTTTAGGGAGAATGTCAACCTGCAAATATTTTTCTTCCTTATTATTAATTATACTCTGACCTAGATCCCCATGCTTGACCTCCAATTATTTGCTAATTAGTATATTACAGGCTGCTATTCTGTTTATACTTCTCAAGATCCTTTACTATAGCTTCCAAACAAAAAGTAATTGATTTGTTTGTTTTTTGCTCCTACTGCTTCTCAGCAAGAGACAGTTCTTAGTTAATCTTGAGAGTGCTTGTTAATTGTTGCATCTACGCCTAGAATTTTTCCAGTCGTTTTCTTTCCAGATGATTTTTTTGCTGTTGAAGGCAGAGCAGGTCAGGTTATCTAGCTCCTGGTCCAGTTATTCCCATACATATGACCTACTGGTTTATGGTTATTTTATGTTTTTAATAGGTTTTCTCAAGCATACCAAGGTTTCCTACTGAACTTGGTCCTATTTCATCTCTCCTTTGATTCTGTAATCTTGACTAACACACATCTAGGCATATAATAAGTGCTACAACTTTGGGTTTTTAAATTTATGAATATAAAGTGTTTTTCTGTTAAGAAAATACTCAAATAAAGATGTTAGCAAAATAGTTCAAGGAATATAATGGAGGGTTCTATAAAATACGTTTCTAAAAGGCACCTATGTGTTACAAATTATCTTCAAGGAAGATATACATGATTTAAATAATTTATTCACACAAAAAAATTACTCACAAATTTATTTAATTGACAGATGCCATTGTTTGTCTACTCAGTAGGCATTACTCCATTGAGCACCTTTCTTCTTTGCTCACAGTTATCAGAGAGTTCAAGCAACTTGGGGGTGAAAGTTAAGTAGCCTAAGCCAATTTTAATGATCTACTTTTCTTGATAGTGATTGGTTGAAAAATGGGAATATGTTAAAGCAAGACACACTTTTCAATGCAAAAAAGGAAATACAATCCTCCAGGAGTGGAGGGGTGTCTAAAAATAATTTCTCTTGAAAATGTGCATAATATAAGCACACCTTCTTTATTCAGCTCTTAATGTTGCCATTTGAGTGACCAAAGATAAAATATTGAGGCTGACAAAGGGGAAAGAAAAGCTTCTGATGACATGATAGAATCATTGAATTAATCAATCCAGGAACAATATACTTGAGAACATTTTTTAAGTACATAAAACATGTATATTGCCTAAATAATTTTTGAAGTGATTTTTCTATTATTGTGTCTGTGGCTATGGAAACTGACACCATGTTTTAAGGAAAAATGTGATTGATCACAAATTTTCAGTAAATTTATTCACTATTTTTCTTTCTAAGACAGGGTTTTCACATATTCTAACAGCCACTATGAATGACTTTAAGTGTTTAAAAATAGCACACAGGGACATAATGTTCAGCCTAATTATTCTTATTTGCCTTTAAATTTTACTCACCAAATTTAGCAAATTGCTTGAGATTTTATGTGTTTGAAGAGCTTAAAAGATACCACTACCACTCTGAGATTAGAGTAAAATGGTGGCATCTCCTCAGTCCTTCAAAGGTATTGATGCTCTCATTTTGTGCAGCAGAATTGATGACATAAACTTTAAAATGCATTTAAGAAGTCAAATAAAGCTGCTTCTTTAAAATGTGAAATCTTAAAGGCATGAGTTGATTTTTTTTCTATTTGTATGTATTTTTTTAAGAACCCTATTGTTCAGGGAATTAAATATGGTGGTCTCTTTTGGGTAACACTTTTATGCCTGTTTTCTAGAAAAAAAATGGTGGAAAAATGTGCTTATAGTGTCTTTAAAGAAAGACTAATTTTTTCTGAGTTATTAGAAAGTATTTTTCCATTAAATCCTGTTTACATATAAAAAACATTTTAATATTTCTTTAAAAAGTTAAGCAAAAATGTTTCCTTGTCTTCAGCTTTTAGCATATGAAGCAAAATACATTGTTTTGCCTTTAAACATTTGTTAACACAGGTGTGAGGGACATCAAATTTCAAAAGATTTTTTTTTTATTTTACTATTTATTTATTTGTTCATTTATTTTGAGATAGTCTTGCTCTGTGGCCCAGGCTGGAGTGCCGTGGTGCAATCTCGGCTCATTGCAACCTCCACCTCGCAGGTTCCAGCAATTCTCCTGCCTCAGCCTCCCGAGTAGCTGGGATTACAGGTGTGCACCAATACACCCAGCTGATTTTTGTATTTTTAGTAGAGATGGGGTTTCACCATGTTGGCCAGGCTGGTCTTGAACTCCTGACCTCAAGTGATCTGCCCACCTTGGCCTCCCAAAGTGCTGGGATTACAGGCATGAGCCACCACGCCTGACCCAAAAGATGTTTTTCAAAAGGAATAAAGGTTGAGCATGGTAGCTCACACCCTAAAACCCAGCACTTTTTTAGGTCAACCTCTTACTTATTTGTGCATTATCACTAGAAATATGAAGGTAGATTATAATCATCGAGCATATATATCAATACTAAATGAATAAAAATGTGAAATGTTACTTCTTCAGCCTTCTATTTCTATAGACATATGTTAAGGCAAATTGTTTTAGATTTGTGAAATTAAAACTGAATACATATTTATTATTAACCAGCAGTTATTACTTAAATATCCATACACTGAGGCAGGAGCATCTCTTGAGCCCAAGAGTTTGAAACCAGCCTGGGAAACATGGTGAAACCCTGTCTCTACCAAAAAAAAAAAAAAAAAAAAAAAAAATTAGCCAGACTTGGTGGTAGACTCCTTGTAGTCCCAGCTACTTGGGAGACTGACTTGAGAGGATAACATGAGCCTGGTAGGTTGAGGTTGCAGTGAGCTGGGATTGTATCACTGCACTCCAGTCTGGACAACAAAGCAAGACCCTGTTTTAAAAACAATAACATAAAATTAATTAAAATTAATTAAAATATTAATACAAATTAATAAAAATATCTCAAGGAGCTATTAGAACTTCAGCTCTGCAAATTACATAAATATCTGAAAAAAAATTAAATTTAAATATATAAAGTTTACTCTCAAATGTTTAAATAATAACTACTGATTAATAATGAATATATATTTAGTTTAAATTTCACATATCTAAAACAATTTGCCTTAACATATGTCTATAGATATAGAAGACTGAAGAAGTTACATTTCAAATTTTATTCATGTAGTAGTGGTATAAATACTTGATGATTAGAATTTACTTCGTATTTTTAGTGATAATGCACAAATAAGTAAAAGGTTGACCTCAATGTATATAGCTTATTTATTTGCAGGAAAAAATGTGTTAATCTATCACATTTATAGGAATATTTATTTTTATGGATATGGTTTGTTATATGAATGCAATGGTAGGCACAAATGCAGATGGAGATGACAAAATTTAATGAATTTTTTGGTCCTAATATGAACCTTGCAAGCATTTATTAGGATTCAAATATGTAATAAAATAGACAAAGGTATTGTCTCTGCTATTAGAGAGGAATGGGCTTCTATATTTACCTGATATGTACATAAAAATATAAAGCATAAATATGCACCATAAACCAAGAAGTGAAAGCATAAGGAATCTTCTTATGTACATTAAGTAGAGAAATACTTGAAACCTAAAATATGACCAAGGGTCATTGGGTGTTCTCTGCTGTCACAAGGTATCTGTTATGACATCAGACTCAGCACTTAGGGTAAATTTTATTCCAAATAACACAAATCCAATTCTGAAACTATAACCAACTAACAACATATATTTTATAAAATGTTTGCGGAAACACAAATGGGGGATTATATGGGATTATATAACATTCTAGACAGCAAATTTATAAAAACCTCATGCAGACATCACTCAGACCCAGCTTCTCTTCTTGACCCTTGTTGCTGGTTTCCATTTCCCACCAACACTTTAACTCTCCAACATTTCCTCATGCCCATCCCAAATTGTTGTAAGGAAGGGCATAGACAGAATGAGTTCCATTAGATCACTAGGTATCTGAAGCAAAGTGGTGCAGAAAAGAGAAGGAGATGCCTTTCAGAGGATAAAATAAGATTTCAACTGTCTAAAAATTAAAAAGAGAATTAAAAAAAACACAAAAATACAAGTAACCAAAAGAGCTTAATCATTCCCCTTCAATTATTTTCTAGAAGTAGTTATTTAACATATTTTTTTGCACAAATACTTTCTGAACAAAGTGAAACAGAAATAAAAGAAAATAACTTTTTAAAAACCACAATCTTATATAGTGGACTTTGTTCTTCCCGGTTTATTAAAGACAAAATCGAAGGTTGGGAAAGTCAAGCACCTTTCACAAAGCGACACATCCAGTAAATGGCAGAGATAAAATTAGAACCAAGATTATACTCAGTACAGGGCTTATTAGTACTCCATTCGGTTATACGCAAATAATCTCCACAGTAGTTTGCTATTAAATGAATATACTCTATTTAAACTGTGAAGCTAGTAATATGGCAACAATATTAACATTCAGTTGAATTTTATTTATTCCGCTATTTATCCATCCTCCCATCCATCCATTCCACAATAAAGTAACAAAAGCTACTATGCATCTGTCAACTTACGAAAAAGTATGAACAAAAGTCAGAACTGATTCATTTTCTGAAGTCTCAAAACGAGAGGTTAATGTAATCAAAACAAATTCATTATGGGTGAAATTCCAGGAGAATAAATTTTTCTAAACTTTATCTCCAGAAGGACCTTTCACAGTTGGCAGTAAGTAATCAAGATAAGGACAAAGATGTTATATTAGAGAGTTCTTCAGAGAAACCAATAGGATTTCTATCAGTCTATTTATATATTTATCTATCTCTATACAAATTATCTCTATATAAAGCGATATATAGGTATATGAAAGGGGATTTATTTGGGGAATTAGCTCACATGACTTAAAAAAAAAAGAAAGAATAAATATTTTCTAGATAAATAGACTGAGGGCGGGTGTGGTGGTTCACGCTTTTAATCCCAGCACTTTGGGAGGCCAAGACAGGTGGATCACGAGGTCAGGAGTTCAACACCAGCCTGGTCAACACAGTGAAACCCTCCCTGTCTCTACTAAAAATACAAAAATTAGCTGGGCATGGTGGCGGGTGCCTGTAATACCAGCTACTCAGGAGGCTGAGGCAGGAGAATCACTTGAACATGAGAGGCAGAGGTTGCAGTGAGCCAAGATCGCACTACTGTACTCCAGCGTAGGTGACAAAGCTAGACTCAGTCTCACAAAAAAAAAAAAAAAAAAAGATAAATAGACTGAATATAATTTTTCCATGCCACTCAATTGAAAAATATTCACTGGATATTTCTTGAATGAAAAATAAAATGTTAATGCTCCTCTTCCTCTGTTCTTTTTTCTAATTAATACAATAGTTTAGAATAATTTTTGTTTGTTTTCCATTTAGCTGCAACAAATTAAAATTAACTGGCATGATACTGATGTTGAAGCATTTTTCTTGGTGAAGGAAGTCATTCAAAACAATAGCTACAGAGAGTTGTTGAGTTTTTGCAGATCAGTTAATTCTGGAAGCAAAGTGATGCTTCATTTCTATAAGAAGAAAACTTTTCTCCAAGGAGACTTAATTAATCTAGCCAGTTAACTTTCTCCAAGCATTCATAGAATTTCATTCCATTTTGCTCACATTATGAAATTTATTAGTACCTATTTATCATGTGCTTATTTATGTATATAATTTATCTTCTTAAGGACTATAAGCTCTTTGAAAATGACATAGATAGCTTATTTATCTTGTGTATGCCAGGAGCTGGGCATCTAGAAGTCATTTAATAATACTATTGAGTGAATATCTCTGTCGAAATTGTTTTCTAAATATAACAAACCAAGTGCATTATTGAAAAACTAGAGATGAGATGATTTTACTAGAACAGTAGCATTTATTAACTATACACATTTTCTGTAGATATTTGAAAAACTGCTTATACTTGAGCTGTACTAATATGTCAAGTTACCAGCCATTAATAAGCAAAAGCAAGATTCACACCATTAAAATTGTGTACACCCATACCCTTAGAAATTTAGTCACTGCCCATGTCTATTAGCAGAGAGAGAAATGCACCAAATCTGAATAAAAAGTGAAATTCTCAGTGTGATATAAAAGGAAATACTTATGTCATGCAGTTGAGTGAGCTTAGAGTGAAGAAAGGGAATCTGTTCTGCTGTTAGCCTACATGTTACTTTAAAATGTTGCTTATTATGTGTGTATTTAGGGAGAAAATCAGCTTCTTCTATTGTTGCTCTCTCTCTTTGATGAGTCTTTACATTTATGTCAGTGTCAACACAATTTTGAAAGGCTTGAATTTTGTTATTGACCTGATTTCTTCTACTTTCAGCATGCCTTTAGCCCCAGATAAACATGTTCAAATTCTGTCTCATTCAGAAAGGAGCCATCTGATCACAGATAAAATTCATAAATTATTTACATAGAAACAGCCTGATGCTAAGGTAACATTGGTGTATTATTCATTTATATCACTTTCTGAAAGTATTCATTCATTTATTCATTCAATTATTAGGTAGTGACTAGCAGTATTCTAGGTAGCAAGATGCCTGTGTCAAATTTTTTTTCCACACCATTGTTATAAATATTCCATACTTTCATCCACCCCATTCTTCTTCACTTATTTTTCTCACCTGTAACCATCTTCTACCAATATAAGACTCCCTATTGCCGGCCACAGATTGCCACATAGAAAAGCTCCCGTGTGAACCCCAACTGCTGAAGGATCATTTCAAATCTGTCATGAACTAAGTAAGTTATTTCCCAGGGGATACACGAAATTAAATTGTATATCAGATATCCTTATATTATATATGATTCACCTAGGCATCTTTTTAGTTAACATTTGAATCCGTTTGTTTACATCGTTCATGAAAGCATTGTCTTTTCTTCCCATCGCTCCTATTAAGGACACATGGACTTCCCTTCTTCCCCTCTTTCTTTTCCTCCCAACCTCACTAGCCTATAATGGATAATATCCTTAAAACAAGACAAAACGATATGATTTTATTTTTCCAGGGTCATGCAATACCTTTTTTATTTTGAACAAAGCCATAAAATCTTATCTTTTAAAACTAGACTGTATTAACTTGGAAACCACAAATGTCTCTCTTGGTGCCACTTTCAACACCTGCATTACTGCAGACTACAGACCCCATGGCGGCCTAGTGAGGCAGGAGAATGAGGGGAGGGGCATGAAGGCAAGGCCTTTATAAGGCCACAGGATGAAAGGCCATGTTTATGAAAACTATCTAATAAAACCAATGCGATTGTTGGCAGAATATCAGTTTACTAAGAAATCTGTTCCTTTTGTCTAGTTTACGCTCTAGTTATCTAAGAACAGATGATCAGGTTTTACGTGCTTTAATTGAAGATGATGCAGGCACTGCCTCCCATTTCTACTCAATGCATTTTGTCTCACATGACGTCATGTCTTCACTTCCCAAAGATGCATTTTTTTTTAGTGCTTTGGATCTATGAGATTCTTGTTTCACTTAAGTAATATTTAAACAACCGACTTGTATATAAATGTAATCAAGGGTCTCTACCATTTTTATCTGTCAGCTTTCCAAGGACATACATACTTGGAGAAAAGAAAAAAAAGCTTATTAAATATCAATATTTTACATATTTGAAGATAGTTTCAATCAGTAGAGATTAGCTATGTGAAAGGTTGTTTAGAGGAGCAGAAATATCTTCTTCATGCCATTTAATAGGCATCATATGCATATTCATCATACTCTGCCAACGTAACAAGCCTGGCTGGCATGTAATTTAATGGTTGTTTGCATTCCCTAAGTATTGTGTTTCCCAATGGACTAACTGCCTTTAAAAGATCAAAATGTTTAATAAATGTTGTATAAACCTGGAAAGACATATGCTGAGAAAGACCACATGCATTTCTTCATTTGTTTTGCATATTGATACATTTAAGAAATTTATAATGACATTATTATTATTTTCTTACAGATTCAGTTGTTACATCTTAATTATTTTACTTTAGTTACCAATTTTTCTCTTTACGGTCTCTAAAATTTTTCATTTGAAAATATATGTCTATTAAACATTTATTTCTGTAGTATAATAAATAAGTTTTTAAAATATCTTCTAGGTAAAAATATAATATGTATAAATTTTATTGTGAATAATAGATTTCTGATATAAATTAAACAGCTACTTTGTAGTTCGGAATTTTGTGAACCATTATAACAGAGTTTAGTGAATCAATCAACATGAACTACCATCAGTGTGTTCATTGGCTTGACAAAGGAGCATATGAGAATCTTGTGTCGTCACTCTTATGGTCACCATGGATGAGACAAATCACATATTTAGTTAAGTTCTACATGAACTTTCTCTGTAATGCTTTCTGCTTTTCACAATTTCTGATGAATTCAATAACTTTCTACCAATTCCCTGGGCCAGATTTGGAAAGGAATATATGACAGTGTTCATTTTTACTAAATTTTAGGCCCAATTATGTACATTGTGTGGCTAAATTATCCAGATTCATGTCACTTCAGATTGTCAGTGAAGTGTTAAACACAGAACAGAACTGAAAACATTAGCCATTGTCAAATTCTTTTAAAGTGAGGGCTGGTTTTTTTGCCGTTAGCATTTTTTGGGGGGTTGGGGAGGCAGAGTCTCCCTCTATCTTCCAGGCTGGAGTGGAGTGCAGTGGCGTGATCTTTGCTCACTGCAACCTCCGTCTCCCGGGTTCAAGTGATTCTCCTGCCTCAACCTCATGAGTATCTGGGATTACAGGTGCCTGCCAACACACCCAGCTAATTTTTGTATTTTTTTTGTAGAGATGGGGTTTCGTCATGTTGGCTAGGCTGGTCTCGAACTCCTGACCTCAAGGGATCCACCTGCCTTGGCCTCCCAAAGTGCTAGGATTACAGGCATGAGCCACCACGCCTGACCTGCCATTAGCATTTTAAGGAAATGTCATCGATGAAAGCAGTAGATGTATCACAACAGAAAACTATTTAATGTTGTTTAGGATTTTCAATGAACTTTAGCAGGAGAGGATGAGTTGGAGTTAACAATATTAAGCATATATTCAAAACCCATATTTAATGAAATATACATTAAATACCAAACAGAAATGCTCATGAATTTTTATGAGGTTAAAATTTTTTGACAAGGAATCATGCATTTTAAAATAAGAACTTTTATCAGGACAAAGTCTGCTTTTTTTTTTATTATACTTTAGGTTTTAGGGTACATGTGCACAATTTGCAGGTTTGTTACATATGTATCCATGTGCCATGTTGTTTTGCTGCACCCATTAACTCATCATTTATGTTTATTGCGGCAAAGTCTGCTTTTATAACTTTATCTTCTACCCATTCTTTCTATTTTATCTTTTCTATGTCTCATATTGAAATGCAAGTAATGTGCACCTTTATGTCTATTCTCCACCTGAGGGAAAAATTGATCAATTATTTTGGGAAAAATCTGATCAATTTATACTGTTAATAGTAAACTTAAACATATTAACTGCTCACTGACTTATATATCCCCCTTAGGAATAGAGTACTTTCTTATATCCATCCAATGCTTTTTACTTAAATTAATACAAAAGTGCCCACTTTTTTATTGTAAAATACAAAAACAGACGAATATGTTAATACATTGACAATCATTTTCCCGATTCCTTCATTAGGTAGATAATGTTTTTTTATGTTAATTGGAATTATTTTCATTTTTACAAATCATGATGGTTATATTTTTTGGATTAATTGTTATCTTCTATTTGGGGTACCGAGTTAACATCTGATAAGGATTTTCTGTGAGCAGACTACCTCGAAATCTAAGCAATCTCTTTCAATATGTCAGTTTTAAAATAGTCATCAACTGTCTACCTGGATAGAAACAGACATATCAGTAAACACTAGAAATCAGAAATAATTGACAGTAGCTGCAAGAATAAATAATACACACATCTCTCATGGGAATCTCCAACCTAGACAGTTTTGTAATTCCGCTGATCTTTTCTGTTTCCACCATGTTCACTTTTGGCTTGTCAGATACAAGTATTTATACTATCAATTTCTCTCCTTTTTAATGGCAGAAAAATACAAATAGTATCTCTATCTGGCTATCTCTATCTCTATCTATCTAGATAGATAAATAGCTACACCTAATTAATATGTGTAGCTAGTTAGTGACACATAAATAAGTATTTAGAAAAGGTCCATTCAACCAGTCTTCTAATTATTCAAACATTAACTGCAAGATAACTCCACTGAAGCTGCATTTTTAAAAATTATTTTAGTTGCTACTAAAATTTTTCTCCACAGCAAACTTTTTTCTCAGACCATCAGTTGACACTTATACACAATCTTGTTTTTAGTTACGTGTGAACACGGTTCATCTTACCAAGAGAATCATTTGGTCCTTGAGATCTGAGCCTACATCTCTTAATCAAAATAGGATTGAAATTGGTATTGAAGATATTGGTATCGAAGGATTGAAGATATACTTGGAGTTAATCATGGTTCAGCACTAATTAGCAATATGACCTGAACCAACATACTGACATATGCAAATTATTTAAGACTCAGTCATCCATATGTATACATCAGATATATTTATTGCAATAATTCAAAACCTTGAGGTACCATAAAAATTAATCACTTTGGGAATTAATAAACAAATTGTGGAGGCCTACCTGAACTACTCCAAAACATGAGTTAGGAGGATTAAGCAAATTGTATTTAAATCCCAAGGATAGTGTGAATGCAGCTTTTATTTATGCTACATACTCATTGTAAATTGAATGATTAACACATTTTCAAATGACAACATGGTTGGCTTTGAATTCAGATAAGCTGCATAATCAAACCCTTGTTATCTAAATGTGATATGAATTATCTTATCCTAATTTATAATGTCATATAAATAAAGTTTTTAAAACTGTATGGTTTCATAGGTTGTTATTTGGGGCTTTCATATTTAGAAAATATTGCTATTCTCCCCTCAAATTAAAATAAACACCACAAACAGATTTTGATGTTACAGAGGTTAAAATGAATGCATTTTTGAAAAAGTCTCTTTAGTCTTATAGCAGGAATGTTTCTGCATTTTGAGTATGCCGACAAAGCTCGTCTGACTGCTCTGCTTCTATTTTATATTTCATTACCTTAATATTAAAAGAATAACAGATGATTTGCTTACTTAACACATCATTCTCAGAAGGCCAGTGATGGCATACGCAAACGGACCATTCATTTAAATGATGGGATAACCCACTCCAGAGATTATTTCTGTGCCTTTATATGTTTCCCAACCCCTGTTGTTTAGTCATGAATAACTTGACTCGTTTTAAACTACACATTTGTGCATGTGTATGTTTCTATATATATGTATGTATTAGTACAGGAATTTATTCATTGTTTAGTTCACACTCTCACCCGTGGACATCACCCTGGGAGCCCCATGAGGTGCCAAGAATGTCAAGATTATGCAAGTTTGGATACTGAGTGATGATCTGAATGAGATCTGAGAGCAGGTCCCTCTTCCTTAGCACAGCTTTTTAAGTATTCCCACTGTGCATTTACATAGGAAAGCCAGGTTCTTTTTAAAAGATACTGCTATGTTTTCATTTTAAAAGACATTTAAAGATAGTTTTGTGTATATATATATATATATATATATATATATTTTAAGGAGATATAGATATATATTTTAAGGAGAGATATATATATATATTTTAAGGAGATATATATATATATATATCTCCTTAAAAAATAGTCTGGATGTTCAGCAGTACTTACTACTTGAAGTCTTGTTTAAAAAGGATTCAACAACTTTGCCAGTGTTATTGTTCTTTAATTACTTTTACTGGGACTTCAGAACATCGGGACTGTTCCTAGTTGACAATTTCAGTTCACGAAAAGTAAGCTGCATTCTGATTTCCAGTGTTGCTAGAGCACATTGATTTAGGAACATTATTACTATATAATGACAGAATCCCCTCTTGGCAGTAAATTAGTCACGAAAAGGAAGATATCACCCACGTTATTTCTACTTCGAAGAGCAAATTTCTTTAGTAATGACAGTCATTATGATACCCAGATGAAGAAGTCATCCAAAATCATTTATAAAAATGAAATTAATCATATTCAAAACGAAAGCCCCACTATAAATCATCTCTGTATGGGTTTATGGCCATGATAAACAGCATGCTATGTGGGTTTAATATAGGCAATTAGCCTGAGAAGGCTAAGGTGTGAGTCCCAGCTCTGTTAGAACTCAGATGGCCCTAGTCAATTCGGTTAAATTTCTAGTGCTTCAGCTTCTCTCATTATGAAATGGTGATGTGATTAAACCTAGGGATAAAGATGAAAGGAAAAATGCAAGTGACAACTGTTTGAAAATTATAAACCAGTATATATATGACCTTTCCTTGTTTGTTTTACTTGGGATTTTCAAGTATAATGGGAATATAAAATGGTTTGAAATACCTTTAATAAGCATCTATAGTCACCTCATTCTTTTTACCTCGTAAAAATGTTTTTCCCCAGTGGAATTTATTTGAGAGCACTGCCTTTGGAGCTAGCGCTAGTTAGAGCTATGGAACATGGAAAAATATTACTTGACTCACTATTCCCTTCTCCCCAGCAGATCCTCCAGTATGACCGAGATATCCATACTCAACTTAAGTGTTGGCATCCAGGCATCTCAAGCAGCTTTGCTTAGTGTCAGGACCAATAGTAGACAGTCTGTCCTGCTATTAGGAGTTTCTAATTTATGTGTGTCTTCTTAAATAATCTGTGTCTTCTATTTGGGTGTTCAAACATGTAGATGTAGTAAATGGCAACTCCCTGAACCTACTGACAATAAACTTTATTTCTCCACCACTGGTGGTGATGGCGATGGTTGATGTTTGGGGGTTGGGGGTGGTTGTGTCAGGGGACAGTTTACTGCATTGCAGGAAAGGTTCCTTTAGTCCTTTAAGAATTTCTAGCTGCCTGGGTCTCTGGTGCTTATGTACTGAAAAATTATTTCCTGTCTTATTTTGTCAAATTCATTTCCATTATTCCCCACCTACTTTCCAGAAGCTTCCCCTAATGTGATTCCTTTTTGCCTTTGATAATTTGATAGCAACTGCTCTGAACTCTGAACTCAAGAACATAGGCCACTATCAGATAAGATTCACTTCAGAGGAAAGTGCTTTCTGAGACTTGGATGCGAATTTCATCACTTCCTAAGGGATTTCATTATTGGTCTCTCCTTTGTATAGGTGGTTGGTCATGAGATAAATGTTTCAGCATCTGCACATTTTCTGCCATTCATATTTGTGTTTATTCCTGTTAATTCTGTCTCCTTTAAGGCAATGCATATACAATCCATGTACCAGGGTTGCAGACACTTGATGCATTGCAATTCTCAGAAATATCTGTAGTTTAAATGCACATCACTAAGAGAAATTGATCTTAGTGTATTTTTGGTACACATTTAGTGTAAAAAAAAATCAAAAATTTAGATGAAGAAAAAAGACCAAATACAGAAATAACAACCAAGCTTTTGGAGTATACTTTTCTGAGACTTTCTTTTTGCATATAGGTCTGTATTTTTTTTACAATAGTAATAGGACCTATAGCATCCACAATTTGAAACTTGTGTTTGTGATTATATGTTTGTGTGGGTATGTTTGTGTGATCTATTTATTTAAAATAATAAACTATTTAATTAAAAATATCAATTTTAAAGGTGGAATAAATTCCACTATTTGGATATTTCATATTTTTAGCCTATTTCTTAATGTGGGCCATTTAGGAACTATTTACAATATATTTTTATAAGATCATGTATTAATATTTCTTCCCATAAATTAGAATTGTTAAATGTGGGAAAACGTTAGAACATACAGTAAGTCTTAGGAATAGTTAATTTAGGGTCTTTGAGCAGATATTAGTGGGTTCAGTCATTCTCTGTAATTATGTAGAAAATATTTGTGTCCATGAATAGGTTAATTTATTCCTAAAAATTCCCATATTTTATCAGATTTTCACAAAATTTTAAAATCAATTATGTGGTTTTGTTTTTTTAGAATGGGCACCAAATTGCTTTAGTAAATACATAAACACTGTTGGAGAGAAAATGATGATATAAGACTGGTGACTATAACAATGCTTTTGGTTGTTGTTTGTTTGTTTTTACAAATTGTGTCATGGTAATCCAGAATCATGTCACACATCCCAGCCCTCTAACTAGCATAAGTGAGGATCTGTTTGGTATTCATCTTTGGCAATGCCTCTACATAACATGAATTCTGTGCTTTGTAGAACTGACTTTGAGCTTCTACTTTATGTTGCATTATTATAATCACAACACACCTTGATCTAGTCTTAGTATTTTGATTCTGATCATCAGTAGATTGTGTTACTAGTTCTTATGCTAGATAGACTAACTCAACAGTTTCTAAATAAATATTTTTGCCAGTTCCAGTATAATGTCCAGATGTCAGAGGGTTTCGCATTGTTCTGCAGATCACTTAACTATTTCAAAGAGAGCTCCACCTCCAGTGTTTCTATTAATCTCGAACAGAGAAGCAGATGGCAAACTGGTTCTCTTTCGTGACAATAACCATTAATGGTATCCAGAACTTGATTTTATTTCCCAAAGCGCTGTGAAGAAGTCTGCGGGTAAAATTTATAATGTTGTCTCTCTCCTATTTTTTCTCTCATTGGTATTCTTTACAGGGCTCATAAACTCAGCAAGTCAGCGGGCTAATCCTGTCAGATTTCAACTTTTTCTTTTCTTTGTAATTATTTTGCTGTCAGAAGACAACTTCTACATTGTAGGGGTTTTTTTATTTTATTTTATTTATTTATTTATTTTGCAATTTTTATTATCACTGTGTCTCCTAACACTAGGCAATAGATTAGAAGAAAAAAAAGGTCAGGGATATGAAAGGAAAACAGGATAAGCAACTAGTAACACAAATTATCGAGGAACAAAACACTAGTAGACAAGAATGGATTCGATTTTATTGCTAGCAGATACCAAGTATAAAATAATTTAGTTTTCTGAGAACTTGAAGGAGAGCTAGATAATGAAGAGATGGAAAAAGTCTGCTGGGTTTCCAAATTAAAAAAAAAAAAGTCTAAACAAATGATTCCAAACACCTGAGCTTTAAATATTAAATATTGTAATGATTTTGATTTTTAAAATGTTATTAATTTATAAAGTGGAAAGTAAATAGTGACATCGAAAACTAAATTTGATATGACAGTGAGATGAAATATATTCTGTTTCCTCAAAGAATTAACTGCTTTACTTTCCAAAGTGAAATGTTTGCCGAATTATTTTTTTCTTCAATTACTACTGTATGAGTCATTGAAGCTGATAGTAAGAAAAAATAGTGAAAAAAATTTGTGAAAATAGTTTACCATCTTTTGTGATTTACAATAGCTGGACAAGAAAAATGTTCTTGCCTCCATGGGACATATGTCACTAAATGACCAAAATGAAATTCTATAGGATAAATATTGAAAAATACAATTTGATTTGCATATCTTAAAAAGCCATTGCCCAAATCCTGATTTGCATGATAATTTCTGCAACTACGATTTTTTTCAATCAGTATAAATTGGTGAGACATGAATATGCAAACTTGAAGAGCTGCATTTTAGAAACTATAATAGCATCTCATTAAATCATTAATAAATTAATTTCAAAGTGGCAGATGACATACCATTTTGAAACCCTATAGTTTTTGACTCAACTCCTGTCATCCCCAAGTAAGAATTAATGGGTCTGAGGCATTGTAATAAAGCACCAATTTGTATTGTTTTTCCACTTGTTATATGAGTCAGCTCTGCCTGCTTAGCTAGTCCAGTTGGGTCGGCTGGCTTGGCAGGGCCATTACCTGTGGCTCACTTGCCCCATACGTCACTGCCCAAAGCATGACTTCGATGCAGCCAGACTTCCTTCTTTCTTATTTGCTTCCATTGTTTGTCAATCTGAAGTACCCAAAAACCTGCCCTTATTTATTTCTATCTTTATTATTCTGTACTTTCTTCATATAATCCACTCTCAATATAATCTTGGGAAGACTTTATATGATAGGGCACTCAATAATATGCACAGTTTTACTGCCACTGAGATTTTAGAGCTCCTTAGACATCATATACCAGTGTATTAGTAGATTGTTGAAGCTAAAGATGTTACTCTATAAGGCTTGACTCTGCCTGAATTCCATTATCTTCAGCTTTATATTAAAAACTTGTTTGACATGTAACTTAGCTAAAGCTTCTTTTGAAACTATATATATATTAGTCTCTAGAACATACTACTCTACTTTGTGGAAACTCTGTACTCCTCTGCTAGATGTGAAATCCCAATTTCCCTCACCTTTGCCTACAAACGTAACACCTAAAGAAACTTTAGGTTGCTTATTCGGTAATAATAAATTAGATTTAACATCAATCCAAAACATTTTGACTAAGGATCCTGACCATATACCTAGCCACTTGTCCACCTGTCTTCCTTATGACTTTCAAATTACTACAACTTTGAAATATTATCTATAATTGCATCCACAAAGGTGGGATAATATCTACCATGCAATATTTTGCACATAAAAATCAATACAATTATTTCTCCACCTTTCCTTAGTAAATAAGGTCCTGTTATATAATAGTCAGTTGTACATTGAACAAACCCTATGGAGATACTTGGATATTGAATTTTAAAAGTACCACTCGACTATCTCATTGCATCCAATGTAATAAAAACATTAAAAAAGAGTAACACCTACTGCTTTCCTTCAATATCTTTTCCTGATGGATTTACTTCCTACCACATTTGACAATCTCATTCTGATTGCATAGTTCAAGTTGACATCTGCTTTAATAAAAATAATGAACTAATTATATGTATAACTAAACTGAAAAAAACCTTGTAGCTTCTATAATATTTAAGAATAACATTTATCAATAAGTATTTTCATTGCATAATAACTTTAAGTCTTTTATTGTAACTCCTGTGATTTATATAATTTGTTGAATAGAAAAATCAGAATTCTAGTTAAGCAAATGTCTGGAATCAGAGCTTACTCTTTTCTCTTTTTTCTTAGTCATTACTAAAATTATTAATTTAAACTGAGTTAATGTGTATAAATAGCTCAATTGATTTCAACTAGAGAACTTACAATGTATACATTTATAGGTATGCTCAATGTCCTCATATGTTACAGAAAATAATAGGCCCACTAGTGCTCCCAAAAGGTTTGCAGTCTTGAACTGTGTACAATCATTTATTTATTCTATTGTTTAATCTTTCAACAAACTACTGATTGACAAATTTTTTAAAGATTAGCTAAAGTAAGTCTATAGTGAGACAGGGATTCAAACACTGACGTGCAAGTGAAAATATAAAAGAAATGAGAAACATATTTGGGAATGAGCAAACAATCTCAAGATTGATTGGTTGGAAGTATGATACAAAAAATGCAGGAATGTATTGGAAAATACTTTGAATGCCAGGTTAAGAAATTATATTGGTGTTATTCTGAATTGGGAAAGAGGGGATTAAAATTATGAGTAAGTATTATAGCCACTGAGAAACAAATAAATTAAAAATTTGAAACCAAAGGAATGAGTGCTGTAAACAGGATTTGAAATCTGCATAAGACATATAAGAATGGAGAAAGAGAAATTATAATTTCAGGTTGATTAAAATTTAGGTATAATCTGCTTTGTATCATTATCATGAGATTATCATGCTTTTATCCTGCAAGCTTTTCCACACAGTGGTTCAGTCCAGAGGAGGGAAACTGACTGTCAAGGTTTATTCAGATAGCTATAACAAAATGCCATGGATTAGACGGCTTATAAACAACAGAAATGTATTTCGCACAGTGCTGGGAGTCCAGATCAGGCAACAGTAGATTGGTGAGGCCTCACTTTCTCATAGGTGATGCCTTCTCTATGCCTGCACATGGTGTCCTCATATGGTGAAGGGACAAGGCAGCTCTCTGCGGATGCCTCTATAGGGCACTCATCCCATTCACAAGGGCTCTACTCTTATGACTTAATCACCTCCTAATACCATTCTAATACCACCACCTTGGGGGTTAGGATTTTAACATATGAATTTTGGGGGGACACAAACATTCAGATCACAGCACTGGCATTTATTGAATGCCTGCTCTAAGCCAGGCTCTTTGCTAACTACACTCCCTGTATTGCCATCACTGGAATGTAAGGCTCACGGCACTGTCTAGTTATGCTGAATTCTATGTCACCAATGAGTGCCTAGCATTATGGACATCCCATCCATATCTTTTAAATACTTGAAATAATTCAATTCATGATAGCATCCTGCTAGGCTGGTACCGTTAGTACCAGTTTACAGATGAGAAAACTGAAGCTGACCACTCAAAATGATAGAGCCAGCAAGTCCCAGAGTAATGTTTTATTCAAATATGCTTGCTTTTTCAAGTATAAAATCTCTCATCGTGGATTATATGTGTGTGTGTGTGTGTGTGCACGTGCGTGTGTATGTATATGTATATGAACAATCATCTAATTTTTCCAGTCTGTTCACAACACTATATAGTTTTCTTTAAAAATACATTTCTGAGTTGAAGCTTTAACTAGTGGACTGAATTTAAATAAAAATAAAGCTCTTTATACTCTAATCAAATTAGCATTGTATTTTGTTGGTTCAGCAGACTGAACAAATTCCGACATTCAAAATAAATGGAGCTTAGGATACACGATTTCAGGAAACTGACAATAACCACTAAGGGTTCAGAGTGAGCTTCATCATTTTATTCCTTCTACTTCAAAAGCACTCAGGCTTAAAGAAAGTGCTAACGGTTATCTCAGAAAAATGTCAGAAGCCTGTGCTATGGGCAGCCAGAAGGGATTGTGCAGATCCTGACTCTATCAGAGCTGTGGTGGTGGCTGCTGCCTGTAACCTTAGTGCCAGACTAGACTACAATGCAAAAACGACCTTCTCTGTAATAACAGCTTTCAGATTTGCCCCTCACAATTAGGTTCTCTGGGCATGAGCTTTGGTTCTGGTTGTTGGAAGGTGAACTGTCCTAGAGGAGAGCCAAAAATCTCCGCAGGCATTATGCTTAACCCCATGGCCTCTTGTTAATATAGTTAACAGCTGAGGCCAAGTTCATAATCTCCACCTCAGGAAAATGACTGTAAAACGTTGAAATCCACATGGGGTAGACAGATTCTGATTCCACTGCAGACTACATCATACTGGATGTTTCAAAGCTTTTATGATTTAATATCAGTAATACTACTGGCAAGCTGAGGAGCAAGGAAGCCAGGCGGCATCCCAAAACCTCAAAAGTAGGGAAGCTGACGATGTAGTCTTCAGTCTGTGGCTGAAGGTCTGGGAGCCCCTGACAAACCACTGGTGTAGGTCTAAGAGCCCAAAAGCTGAAGAATTTGGAGTCCGATGCTCAAGGGCAGGAAGCCTCCAGCACAGGAGAAAGATGAAAGCCAGAGACTTAGCCAGTCAGATCCTTCCAGGTTCTTCTGCCTGCTTTTATCCTAGCCACACTGTCAGCTGATTAGATGGTGCCCATCCAGATTGAGGATGGGTCTCCCTCTCCTAGTTCACTGACTCAAATGTTAATCTCATTTGGCAACACCCTTACAGACACACCCAGGAACAATATTTTGCATCCTTCAATTCAGTCAAGTTGACACTCAATATTCACTGTCACAGCAATAAATACTGATGCAGTGGTTATACATGGCTTATATAGCAACAATCACTTTTACCCTTTAGCAATATATCCAATGTCAATATTAAGCTCACTTGATACATGAGGAAATTGTATCTGAAGTTGGTTTTCTGTATTACTCAAAATAAGGTATCTGTTAAATGGAGATGGGTAACTCAAGTCCAGCTCTCCTGACTTCAACACTTCTAGGTTTTTTCTTTTCTTTTTTTCCAGTTACCTACAGGTGATCCACTTTGTAGTGAGTAATATTTCAAAGCATCATTAAGATACAAAATTCCCCAGTTTTAAGGGTTTTGACTTTTGCACTGACCTTTCCCAGCAGGTTGTACTATACATGAATAGATCCCTTTAGCAAGAGCTCGTAGTGGGCAATCAACCTCTGAACAACTTTCAACTATCGAGAAATGTCAAGGGCCTCTGGAGTGAGTACCATGTTTCATGTTCAACTTTCATGCCATGTACCAACTCCCAGGTTGACATTTCTTGCACAGGATATTTTTAATTAATGTTTGAAATATTTTTATAATACTCAAACCTAGAATCTATTATATAATCTAGCACTTGTATTCATTTTTTTGTGTGTGTGGAAAGTGACATATAACATTTATAAGGTGATATTTTCTCTCAAAGTCTGTGAAGACAATGATATGATCTGTTTGTTTTAAATTTGGGCCACAATGAACCAATTAGGGAAGTAGAATTGACAGTAATTTGGGGAGAAAATAATCTCAGAAATTATGTAAAGAATGATGTAAATAAGTTGTGTAAATAATGCTAAAAATATGAATGATAGGATTTTTCAAAAGTGGAATAAGAGGGATTGTGTGAACAAAGAAGAGTTAAAATTGATGGTAATTTAATGCAAATTTCTAGAATGACACCTTTTTATTTATAAGAATTGAAGATACGATACGATGCGATGCAATAACCACTGAAGCCAATCTTGGTTTCAGAAGAAAATCATGACAACTAGTTCCATTCTCTCTTTTTTTTTTTTTTTGAGATGAAGTCTTTCTCTGTCATCCAGGATGGAGTGCAATGGTGCGATTTCGGCTCACTGCAACCTCTGCCTCCCGGGTTCAAGTGATTCTCCTGCCTCAGCCTCCCGAGTAGCTCAAATTACAGATGTGTGCCACCACATCCAGCTAATTTTTTTGTATTTTTAGTAAAGACAGGATTTGACCACATTGGCCAGGCTGGTCTCGAACTCCTGACCTCAGGCGATCAGCCTGCCTCAGCCTCTCAAAGTGCTGGGATTACAGGCGTGAGCCACTGTGCCCAGACCCATTCTCCTTTTTGACATAATTAGTAGGCTAGACAACCTTAGAAATTGCTGTGGTTGCACGTAGCGTATCTTGATTTCAACAAACGTTTGACAAATTTTTTAAATATTTTCTTTTAAAAAGTGAGGACATATGAATTTGTGATAATACAATTAGATGATTTTAATTGATTGAGCAAGAACACTCAAATAGAACTAGCTATTGAAATGACAGATATCAGTAATGGCAAAAACTGCAATTACTTTTGTACCAACCTAATAGATTTATAAATATATTTAACATTTTTATATTGATTAATGTTAAAAGATAACTTACATCAAGTTCTGACCATAAGTTAAAGAATCTGAGGATGACACAAATCTGGTGTTTTATATTTTAGAATTGTGATTCAGAAAAATTATTTAGTGTAGAACAATGCATACAGTTTAACAAGGTATACACTTCAAGAGAAAAAAAGAGAACTTTACACATTAAATTTCAAAAGGACCAACTCGACAATTACAGGACAGGGAAAAGACTATTTTAACAGTGTTTTCTGTAAAAAAGAACTGTAGGCACCAGGCTATAATTGACTGCAATCTCAGTGTGAATCATCAGCATGATGTGGAAGCCAAAAGAAAAAAAAAATCTAAAGTGATTTGAGCCGCATTAATAAAAGAGTAATTGTCAGAATAGGAACGCCATGGGCCTTTTCACCCCGTCCTCATCAAATCAATGTTGCAGTGTGCTGTTAAGTTTAAGACGTTGTGTTTTATTTGGAAAGTGGCAAGTTTCAAAAATCAAAGTTCGTCAGAACACTGGCAGTTTTGAAATGTATGCCAATTAGAGAAATGGCTCACCTTGGGAAAAATCTTAGTAAAAGGGTTTTGATAATTTTTCTAAGTGACTCTCCGACTACCTTAGTGAGAAAAAGATGAAGAGATTGTTAAATCTGGGTGATACACACAGACATACACACATTCTCTATTATGAGATGAGGTACCATATTGCTTTGTGAGCTGCTTGCTACTGGAAATATCTACAAAAGCCAGTAATGTTGATGATGCATCTGTACACTTACATAGTATTTGCCAGACACAAAATGATCCTGGAAAATACATATCGCTTTCATGCCTTTTAATTTTTTTTAAATGAAGGCTTTAGAGTCAGAGAATTTAGTCTACTTGCCTGTGTCCACATATCTAGTAAGCAGTAATCATAGTGATTTCATCTGTAATGGTGCTTGGTAGTTCAAAGCTATCATGGTTACATAGCTGTTAGCTGTGGGTGGTTATTGCCACAGGTGAAATATGAGTCTCATGTTTCTTTCAAATCTCAAAATACATTGAAACTTATATTTTATCATAGGTTAAGTGGTCAAATTAATTTCCTTATGGATTTTCAGATTAATCAACACATTCATATTGTTATTATTTTGTTATTAATCCACATTCAAATAAGCCCTGGTATATGAAATTTTAAACTTTAGCTTAGCAGAAACAATAATCGGTTTTCTATCTTTTTTTCTAAAGTATATAAAATATGGTCATGACATAATGTAACAAGAAAACAAACATGATTTCCTTAAGGCTCACAAGAATAATTGAAAATGTATGTGGTAACTATAAATATATGAGTCAGCTATTTTGGACATCAAAGACCTAAGGCCCAATTTTCACCTATGACAGGGCAATTAGTTTTGGATGGCTTCCCCTAGATTCTTTTCCCCATCATAACATATTAGAACTTTATTTCCTGTAAGCAGAAAACCATAATCCATTTTTCAAGCCCTTCAAAGTGTTTCTTAGGTGATTTCTTATAGTTGCCTATGCCAAAGTAGCATTGCTTTGAGCATTTAGAAAGTATGAAAAGTTTCAGCTTGTTATCCTAAATAAAATAAAAACAGTGAATTAAAGTGAAAATGTATCTACAATATATGCTAGGGTAAACCGAACAATTAATAAAGAGAGAGTTGTGTTAAGAGAGAATTTGCTGTTTCTGGATATTCCTGAAAAATTGCAAGTGACCGTCATATATAACCGCAATGTGCTTAAAAAATATTTAGGATTTCTAATGAACATGGAAATCCTCTGGAAGACAACTTTCCACATTAAATTTCAAAAGAACCAACTTCTCACGCCTATAATACCAGCACTTTGGGAGGCCGAGGTGGGCGGATCATGAGGTTAGGAGATTGAGACCATCCTGGCTAACACAGTGAAACCCCGTCTCTACTGAAAAATACAAAAAAGTTAGCCAGGCATGGTGGCAGGAGCCTGTAGTCCCAGCTACTCGGGAGGCTGAGGCAGGAGAATGGCATGAACCCGGGAGGCAGAGCTTGCAGTGAGCCAAGATCGCGCCACTGCACTCCAGCCTGGGCGACGGAGCAAGACTCCGTCTCAAAAAACAAACAAACAAACAAACAACAACAACAAAACGAAAGTACTAACTTCTTTTCTCCTTTCAACAGCTTTTAGTCTGTGCTGTGTGTGTGTGTGTGTGTGTGTGTGTGTGTGTGTGTGTTTGGAGGGTTTATGTTTTATCTGATTTATTTTTGTCTGATGTAAACTTAAAAAATTCTGATGGATGGAAGATTGGAAGTATATGGAAACTTTCCATGTTAGTCTATGTTCTACTTTGAAAATACCAGGGGAGGCCAGATGGGGTGGCTTAGGCCTGTAATCCCAGCACTTTGGGAGGCTGAGGCGGGCAGATCACATGGGGTCAGGAGTTGGAAAGTAGCCTGGCCAACATGTTGAAACCCCGTCTCTACTAAAAATACAAAAATTAGCCAGGCATGATGGTGGGCTCCTGTAATCTCAGCTACTCAGGAGGCTGAGGCAGAGGCACAAGAATCCCTTTAACCTGGGAGGCGGAGGTTGCAATGAGCTAAGATGCTGCCACTGCAATCCAGCCTGGGCAACAGAGTGAGACTCCATCAAGACAGACAGACAGACAGACAGACAGAAAGAAAGAAGGAAAGAAAGAAAGAAAGAAAGAAAGAAAGAAAGAAAGAAAGAAAGAAAGAAAGAAAGAGAAAGAAGGAGAGAAAGAGAAAGAAGGGAGGGAAGGAAGGAAGGAAGGAAAATAAGGAAGGAAGGAGAGAGAGAAAGAGGGAAGGAAAGAGAGAAAGAAAAAAGAAAGAAAGAAATGGAAAGAAAGAAAGAAAAGAAAGTAAAAGAGAAAGAAAAAAGAAGAAAGAGAGAAGGAAAGAAAGAAAAAAGAAGAAAAAGAAGAAAGAAGGAAAGAAAAAAAGAAAGAAAAAGAAAGGAAGGGGGGGAGGGAGGGAGGGAAAAAGGAGGAAGCAAATACCAGGGGACATAGACATTTTATAAATTCTCAGTAAGAACCAATGGTAATAGACTTTGCTGAATGCTGTGGGGCTTGTTCAAGCCCTTGTGTTCCTACAAGATTTGGAGAGAAATAATGTATTAATAATATTCCTCAAATCTCTAGATACATTCTGTGGTTTCTGAGAGTTATACAGCTGTTCTGATCAACTCGTGATTCAATATTGAGAACATTTTCCTCATTTCTCTCTACTAAGGACTGAATGCTTTTGTGCTCCTCAAATTTATTTGTTGAAACCCTTACCCTCAGTGTGATGGCATTTGGAAGTGGGACCTTTGGGAGATATTGAAGGTTATATTAGTAATGTGAGTGAGGCCCCATGATGGGATTAATGCTTTTATAAAAAAAAGAAGATTGCTGAGACCTCTCTCTCAGTGAATGCACCAAGGAAAGGCCATGTGAGGACACAGCAGCAAGAGGGCCCCCACCAAGATCTGAAACTTGCTGACACCCTGATCTTGGACTTTCTGCCTCAAGAACCATGAGAAATGTAAGTTCACTGTTTAAGCTGCTAGTTATGTTATTTTTTTTATAGCAGCCCACACTGACTAAGACACTCTCCCCACCTTTTGCTTGCAAATTCATCAAGAGTACCTCTGTCTCTGTAGAAGAAAAAGTTCTAGGAATGAAAGCACCAAGATTGCATCAAGAACCCCGGATTTCGGTTCTTGGTTCTGCAGAGATGTATGATTGCCTAACAGTTGCCTAACAGTGAAATGATCTTATACAAAATATTTGATATAATGAAGGGTAAGAGCTGCATGACTACAACAATTTCTGTCTGAAATAGCCTACTTGAAGTTTCTGAGGATCCTCACCATGTCTGTGCAGTAAATACAGCTCCATCACAGCTCAGCCTGAAGCAGCCACAGATGGCTTCCTAAGTAGGAATAGTCAGCCGACATCTACCCTTAGAAAGGTGTATTATGGCTTATTATTTGGGTCATAATCAAAATCATGATGTTCCTTGTCTTTCATATCTTATTATGCCCAGTGCAACCCCTCTGTCAGAAGTCCAAATGGCATTCCTTATATTTTAGTTTGGTAGCTCTAAAGGATGCCTGTGTATCTTTTCAGTAACTACTCAAGTCAAACATAGCCTGTATTTTAAGTCTAGCCATTCTTTCTTTATTCTTTTTGTAGAGATAGGGGTATCACTATGTTGCCCAGGCTGGTCTCTAACTTCTGGACTCAAAGAATCCTCCCACCTCACTTATACAGTAGTTATGAGGTAATGCACCTGGCCTGACCATTCTTTATCTTAAAAGAATATCTGTTTGTTTTCATGAACAGAGAGACACTAGGATTCCTGATAATTGAGAAATTAAGCAGTTCTAGCTGAATCTCTAAAAAGTATATAGACTATAGTAAGAATTATCCACATAGATTACTAGAATATTTTCAGATCTGTAAACCAGATGACAGGCTGCATGAAAATTTAGAACTAAACCTTAACATTACATAAAATCTCTCATTTATATTACAAAGATATGGATGCCAAAGGCATGACTACTAAGAACACAGAAGATTTTGACTAATTCCTTTTCTTTAAAAAGGGTAGGCATTTTTCTTCAGTATTCCAAGTTATTCTGAAGAATAAATGAAATAAAGACACTCAGACTTTTGTAAAATGAGAAGGAAAACCTCCCAGAGACATTTACTATACCATCCATGATAGTAAAAGTATTTTAGAAAACTTTACAAGACTAAGGTTTAAAACAGAATTATTGTCTATAGAATATTTAACAGCTTCTCAAAACAGCTTGTAATGGTATACATTTAGTAAATATTTGTGAATGAATAAATAAGAAATGAGTGACTAATTCCAAATAAATACAGATTATTTAAGAACATTTTCTAGTTGTGAAAATCACTAGAGTTTGAAAAACAGATTTTTTTTTTTTTTTTTTGAGACGGAGTCTTGGTCTGTCACCCAGGCTGGAGTGCAGTGGTGTGATCTCGGCTCACTGCAAGCTCTGCTCCTGGGTTCACGCCATTCTCCTGCCTCAGCCTCCCGAGTAGCCAGGACTACAGGCAACCGCCACCATGCCCAGCTAATTTTTTTGTATTTTTAGTAGAGATGGGGTTTCCCCTTGTTAGCCAGGATGGTCTCGATCTTCTGACCTTGTGATCCACCCACCTCAGCCTCCCAAAGTTCTGGGATTACAGGTGTGAGCCACCGCGCCCAGCCCAGAATTTTTTAAAAATAGCTGTAAATGTAGCCCCATGGAGCTAAGAAACCTACATTTGGTAACTTAAGGAAGGTTTAAGGAAAAAGCATTTTTCTGAAGTGCTAATGCTCAAGGTATATAAATGTTCAAATAGCTCCAATTTGTTTATAATAGAAGACACTTTGTAAGCATAAAAATTATCCAGATTAAATTGAATTTAAGGCCTTTCCTTCTTGTAAGCATTTAAAATCAAACCGTTGAACAGATAGTAAAATAGAAATGTACTTACATACATACATACACATACACATACATATATGGAAAATATTAGCAATACATAATTATGACATAAATTTAAATTTTAAGGAAATGCAACACATTATTGAGAAAACCATTTTCTGTATATATGTGCAACATCTATCTTTCACTCTTCTGCTTTTTATTTGAAATGAAAAATGAAAGCTTATTAATGTCCTGATACTGGCCATCTGTTCCTTTTCCTCTGTTTTTCAAAGACCTGCTAGAGGCTTGTGAATATTGTTCATTAAAATCAGTGGAGTATATTTTGACTTTTCAAAAAGCTAGTTAAAATGAATAAAATAAATTAAAGCTAGATTATCCCTTTCATAGTTACATTTATTTACCTCATTCTTTACTCTGAGTGTTCTCTGGATCCGATTTCCTCTAGGGTTGTGTTCCCTAAAAATCTCTCTCATGAATCATTAGCTTCATTTATTGCTTCTCCTCAGTCTACAAATTAATTCAATTAATTTTATTTAAAACAAAAAAACAGAACCCTCAAAACCAAATATTTATAAGTATAGCTAACATTTACTGTGCTTTAAGGACTTAACTGAATTAACCTCCACAGCAACCCCATGATATATTACCTCCTTGACCAATAAAGTCATTACCATGTAGAGAATTTAAGTAACACTTAAAACACTAAAAAACTGTCCAACCTAAGTTTTGAAATCCAGCTCAGGGGTATGATTTGTCTGTTGAGTCACTCAGCACTGCAGTCTCTAAGGCAAAAATGCAGACAAAATTACTTTCCAGACAGTACTTTCTACTGTGGTGCAGAAGTTTACTACCAATTTACTGGCTTAAAAACAAACAAACATTTGTTATGTCCCATTCTCCATGGGTTAGGAGTCTGGGTACAGCTTGGCTGATTTCTCTGCTCAGGAGTCATAAGTTTGCAATGAAGGTGTCACTGGACTTTGTTCTTTATAGAACTCTAGGTCCTCTTCCAAATTCATGCTGTTGTTGGCAGCTTTCAGTTCCTTGCAGTAATAGGACTGAAGCCTCTGTTCTTTTTGCTGGCTGTCAGCTGGGAGTCACCTTTAGCTCCTGGAGGTCCCATGTGTTCCCTTCCACATTGTCCTACTCAGCCATCTCACAACATAGGAGCTTACTTCTTTAACACCACCAAGTTAATTTCCATCTCCAATCTGCTAAGATCCGAATATTATATGACACTCCATCATCTTTGCCACATTCTTTTTAAATTTTTAAAATGTTTAAATGTTTAAATTTTAAAAATTTTGTGGGTACATAGTATGTGTATATATTTATGGGGTAAATGAGATATTCTGGTACAGGGAGGCAATGCGTAATAACCCCATAATGGAAAATTGGGTATTCATCCTCTCAAGCATTTATCCTTCATGTTACAAAAAAACTTTTAGTTATTTTTAAATGTACAATTAAATTATTATTGGCTATAGTCCCCCTATTGTGCTGTCAAATATTAGGTCTTATTTATTCTTTTTTTTTGTACCCATTAACCATCTCCACTTTCCTGCCACCCTCACAGTACCCTTCCCAGCCTCTGGTAGTCATCTTTCTATTATCTTTCTCCATGAGTTCAATCGTTTTGATTTTTAGATCCCACAAATAAGTGAGAATATACGGTATTTTCCTTTTTGTACCCAGCTTATTTCACCTAATATAATCACCTCCAGTTCTATCCATGTTGTTGCAAATGGCATAAACTTATTCTTTTTTATGGCTGAATAGTAGTACTCCATCATGTATAAGTACCACATTTTTTTAATCAGTTCATCTGTAGATGGACACTTAGGTTTCTTCCAAATCTTAGCTGTAAGGAACAGTATGCCATAAATATGGAACTACAGATAGCTCTTCGAGTTACTAACTTTCTATCTTTTGGATATATACCCAGCAGTGGGATTTCTAGAACATATGGTAGCTCTATTTTTATTTTTTTGAGGAAGCTCCAAAGAGTTCTGCATAGTGGTTATACTAACTTACACTCCCACCAACAGTGTACAAGGGTTTCCTTTCCTCCACACCCTCACAAGCATTTGCCATTGCCTGACTTCTAGATAAAAGCCATTTTAAGTGGGATAAGATGATATTTCATTGTGGTTTTGATTGGCATTTCTCTTATAATCAATGAAGTCAAGAACCTTTTCATATACTTATTTGTCATTTGTATGTGTTCTTTTGAGAAATGTCTATTCAAATATGTTGTCCGTTGTATTCTCACATTGCTGATAAAGACATATGAAGACTGACTGGGCAATTTGCAAAAGAGAGAGGTTTAACTGGACTCACAGTTCCACGTGGCTGGGGAGGCCTCACCATCATGGTGGAAGGCAAGAAGGAGCAAGTCACATTTTACATGGATAGCAGCAGGCAAAAAGAGCTTGTGCAGGGAAACTCTCATTTTTAAAACCATCAGATCTCATGAGACACATTCACTATCATGAGACCAGCGTGGGAAACACCCCCATAATTCAATCATCCCCCACAAGGTCCTTCCCACAACACGTGGGAATTATGGGAGCTATAAGATGAGATTTGGGTGGAGACACAGGGCCAAGCCATATCATTCCACCCTGGCACCTCTCAAATCTCATGTCCTCACATTTCAAAACCAATCATGCCTTCCTAATAGTGTCCCAAAGTCTCAACTTATTTCAGCATTAAATCAAAAGTCCATATTCCAAAGTCTCATCCTAGACAAGGCATGTCCCTTCTGCCTATGAGCCTGTAAAATCAAAAGCAAGATAGGTACTTCCTAGATACAATGGGGTACCAGCATTGGGTAAATACAGCCATTCCAAATGGAAGAAATTGGCCAAAACAAAGGGGCTACAGGCCCCATGCAAGTCTGAAAGCCAGCAGGACAGTCAATCTTAAAGCTCCAAAATGATCTCCTTTGACTCCATGTCTCACATTCAGGTCACACTTACGCAAGAGGTAGGTTCCCATAGTCTTGGGTAGCTCCAACCCTCTGGCTTTGCAGGGTACAGCCTCCCTCCCAGCTGCCTTCACAGATGGCATTGAGTATCTGCAGTGTTTCCAGGTGGATGGTGCAAGCTGCCAATGGATCTACCATTATAGGGTTTGCAGGATTGTGGCTCTCTTCTCATAGCTCCACTAGGCAGTGCCCCAACAGGGACTCTGTGTGGGGGCTCTGACCTCACATTTCCCTTCCACACTGCCCTAGCAGAGGTTCTTCATGAGGGCCCCACCCTGGCAGCAAACTTCTTCCTGGGCATCTAGGCCATTCCATACAACTTCTGAAATCTAGGTAGAGGTTCCCAAACCCCAATTCTTGACTTGTGTGCACTGGCAGGCTCAACACCATGTCGAAGCTGCCAAGGCTTGTGGCTTGCACCCTCTGAAGCGATGGCCCAAGCTGTACCTTGGCAACTTTTTGTCACAGCTGGAGTAGTTGGGAAGCTGGGCAGCAAGTCCCTAGATTGCACACAGCACAAGGACCCTGGGCTTGGCCCATGAAACCATTTTTTCTTCCTAGGCCTCCAGGACTGTGATGAAAGGGACTGCTGTGAAGACCTCTAACATGCCCTGGAGATATTTTCGCCATTGTCTTGGGGATTAACATTTGGCTCCTGATTACTTAGGCAAATTTCTTCAGCCCGCTTGAATTTCTCCTTAGAAGATGCGATTTTCTTTTCCATCACATTGTCTGGCTGAAAATTTTCTGAACTTTTATACTCTGTTTCCCTTTTAAAACTGAATGATTCTCACAGCACCCAAGTCACCTCTTGAATGATTTGCTACTTAGAAATTTCATCAGTCAGATATCCTAAATTATCTCTCTCAAGTTCAAAGTTTCACAAATTTCTAGGACAGGGGCAAAATGCCACCGGTCTTTTTGCTAAAACATAATGAGTCAGCTTTGCTCCAGTTACCAACAAGTTCCTCATCTCCATCTGCAGCCACCTCAGCTTGGACCTTATTGTCTGTATTGCTGTCAGGCTTTTGGTCAAAGCCCTTCAATAAGTCTCTAAGAAGTTCCAAACTTCCCCATATTTTCCTATCTTCTTCTGAGCCCTCCAGACTGTTCCAACCCCTGCCTGTTACCCAGTTCCAAAGTGGCTTGCCTCTACATTTTCAAATATCTTTCAGTGGTGCCCCACTCTACTGGTAACAATTTACTGTGTTAGTCCATTTTCACACTGCTGATAAAGACATACCCAAGACTGGACAATTTACAAAGGAAAGGGGTTTAATTGGACTCACAGTTCCATGTGCCTGGGGAGGCCTCACAAACATGGTGGAAGGCAAGAAGGAGCAAGTCACGTTTTACATGGATAGCAGCAGGCAAGAAGAGGTTATGCAGGGAAACTCCCTTTTTTTTTTTTTTTTCTTTTTTTGAGATGGAGTCTCACTCTGTCACCCAGGAAGGAGTGCAGTGGTGCCATCTCGGCTCACTACAAGCTCTGCCTCCCAGGTTCACACCATTCTCCTGTCTCAGCCTCCCGAGTAGCTGGGACTACAGGTGCCTGCCACCATGTCTGGCTAATTTTTTGTATTTTTAGTAGAGACGGCATTTCACCATCCTAGCCAGGATGGTCTCGATCTCCTGACCTCATGATCCACCCACCCATTTTTAAAACCATCAGATCTCATGAGACCCATTCACTATCACAAGAACAGCAAGGGAAAGACCTGCCCCTATGATTCAATCATCTCCCACAGGGTCCCTCCCACAACATGTGGGAATTATGGGAGCTAAAAGATGAGATTTGGGTGGGGACACAGAGCCAAACCGTATCACCCATTTTAAAAATCAGATAATTAGATTTTTTTTTTCACATAGAGTTGTTTGAGCTCCTTATTCTCATTATTAATCTCTTGTCAGATGAGTAATTTTGAAATTTTTTCTCCCATTCTGTGGGTTGTCTCTTCACTTTGTTGATTGTTTCTTTTTCTATGCAGAAGCTTTTAACTTGATGTAATCCCATTTGTCCATTTTTGCTTTGGTTGCCTGTGTCATGGGGTATTACTCAAGAAATTTTTGTCCAAACAAATGCTATGGAGAGTTTCTGCATGTTTTCTTGTGTATTTTTATAGTTTGAGGCCTTAGATTTAAGTCTTTAATACATTTTGACTTGTTTTTGAATATGGCGAGAGAAAGGGTCTAGTTTATTTCTTCAGCATATGGATATCCAGTTTTCCCATCACCATTTATTGAAGAGACTGTGTTTTCCCCAATATATGTTCTTGTCACCTTTGTTGAAAATGAGTTCCCTGTAGATTTGTGGATGTATTTCTGGGTTCTCTAGTCTGTTTCTCTGGTCTATGTGTCTGTTTTTATGCCAGTATCATGCTGTTTTGGTTACTATACATAGCTCTGTAGTACAAAGTCAGGTAATGTGATTCCTCCAGTTGTGTTCTTTTTGTTCAGGATAGCTTTGGTTACTCTGGGTCTTTTGTATTTCCCTATAAGTTTTAGGATTGTTTTTTCTATTTCTATGAAGGATGTCATTGGTATTTTCATAGGGATTGTACTGAATCTGTAGATTGCTTTGGGTAGTATGGACATTTTAACAATATTGATTCTTCCAATCCATGAACATGGAATTTCATTGTTTTCTATTCTCTTCAATTTCTTTCATCAGTGTTGTATACTTTTCACTGTAGGGATAATTCCACTTCTTTGATTAAGTTAATTTCAAATTAACTTGATATTTAATTTTATTTGTGGCTTTCATACATGTGATTACTTTTTAAATTTCTTTTTTTAGATTGTTTACTGTTAAAACACGGATAATTTGACTCCTTCCTTTCCAATTTGGATGCCCTTTATTTCTTTCTCTTGTCTGATTGCTCCAGCTAAGACTTCAAGTACTATAGTAAATAACATTGGTGACTGTGGGGATCTTTGTCATGTTCCAGATCCAAGAGAAAAGACTTTCAATTCTTACCCAGTCAAAGTGATACTACATGTGGTCCATTATACATGGCTTTAATTAGGTTGAGGTCTGTTCCTTCTATACCCACTTTTTAAAGGATTTTTGTCATTACACCCACTTTTTAAAGGGTTTTTGTCATTACAGGATGTTGAACTTTAATTCTTTTTCAGCATCAGTTGAAATTATCTTATGGTTTTTGTGCTTCATTCTGTTGATATGATGTACCACATGGATTTATTTGTGTGTGTTGAACCATTCTTGCATCCCTGGGATAAATCCAACTTATTCATGATGCATAATCTTTTTAATGTATTGTTTAATTCAGTTTGCTAGTATATTGTTAAGAATGTTTGTATCAATATTCATTAAGGATACTGACCTTTAGTTTTGTTTTCTTGAATGTCTTTTTCTAGTTTGGGGATCAGGGTAATATTGACCTTCTAGAATGCGTTTGATAGTGTCCCCTCCTCCTCTCTTTTTCACAATAGTTAGAGTAGAAGTATTACTAGTTCTTTTTTAGATGTTTGGTAGAATTTAGCTGTGAAGCCATCGGATCCTGGGCTTTTCTTTTCTGGGAGACTTTTTTTAAACAATTTTACTTTAAGTTCCAGGATACACGTGCAGAATGTGCAAGTTTGTTACATAGTTATATGTGTGTCATGATAGTTTGCTGCACCTGTCAACCCATCATCTAGATTTTAAGCCTCACTTGCATTAGCTCTTTGTCCTAATGCTCTCCCTCCCCTTGCCCCCTGTCCCCCCGAGAGGCCCCACTGTGTGTTGTTACCCTTGTTGTGTCCATGCATTATCATTATTCAACTCCAAATTATGAGTGAAAACATGCGGTTTTTTTCTTCTGTTCCTGTGTTAGTTTGCTGAAGATGATGGCTTCCAGCTTTATCCATGTCCCTGCAAAGGACATTATTGCATTCCTTTTCATGGCTGCATAGTATTCCATGGTGTATGTGTACCACATTTTCTTTCTCCAGCCTGTCATTGAAGGGCATGTAGGTTGGTTCCATGTCTTTGTTATTGTAAATAGTGCTGTAATAAACATATGTGTGCATGTGTCTTTATAGTAGAATGATTTATAATCCTTTGGGCATATAGCCAGTAATGGGATTTCTGGGTCAAATTATATTTCTGGTTCTAGATCCTTGAGGAATCACCAAACTGTCTTCCACAATGATTGAACTAATTTACACTCCCACCAACAGTGTAAAAGCGTTCCTATTTCTCCACATCCTCACCAGCATCTATTGTTTCTTGACTTTTTAATAATCACCATTCTGACTGGCATGTGATGGTATCTCATCATGGTTTTGATTTGCATTTTTCTAATGATCAGTGATGTTGAGATTTTTTTCATGTTTGTTGACTGCATAAATGTCTTCTTTTGAGAAGTCCCTGTTCATATCCTTTGCCTACTTTTTGATGGGATTCTTTGTTTTATTCTTGTAAATATGTTTAAGTTCCTTGTAGATTGTGGATAGTAGACCTTTGTCAGATGGGTAGATTGCAAAAATATTCTCCCATTTGGTAGGTAGCCTGTTCACTCATGATAGTTCCTTTTGCTGTGCAGAAGCTCTTCAGTTTAATTAAATTTTATTTGTCAATTTAGGCTTTTGTTCCAATTGCTTTTTAAGATTTGAAGAATATTTTTGCTGGACATACTATTCTAGGGTAAAAGTATTATTTCTTCTGCACTTTAAATATGTCATGCCACTTTCTCCTGGCCTGTAGGGTTTTCACTAAAAAGTCTGCTGCCTAGGTGTACTGGAGCTCCATTTTATGTTATTTTTTTTCTCTTGCTGACTATAGGATATTTCTTTATTTTTGGCTTTTGGGAATTGATTATTAAATTCATTGAGGTAGCCTTATTTGGGTTACATCTGCTGGGTGTTCTGTAACCTTCTTGTGCTTTGATATTGATATCTTTCTCTAGGTTTGGAAAGTTCTCTGTTATTATCTTTTGAATAAACTTTCTAATTCTGTCTTTTTCTCTATCTCCTTTTTAAGGTCAGTAAATCTTAGATTTGGCCTTTTGAAGTTATTTTATAGACCCTGTAGGCACGCTTCGTTGTTTTTTTATTCTTTTCTTTGTCTCCTCTGATAGTGTATTTTCAAATAGCCTGTCTCCAAGCTCACTAATTAATTATTTCTTCTTTTTGATCAGTTTTGCTGTTTAAAATACTCCAATTCATTCTTCAGTGTGTCACTTGCATTTTTGAACTTCAGAATATCTGTTTGATTTTCTTTTTCTGGTTATTTCAACGTGTTTGTTAAATGTATCTAATGGAATTCTGAATTCCTTCTCTGTGTTATCTTGAATTTATTTGAGTTTCATTAAAACAGCTATTTTGAATTCTGTGTTTGAAATGTTATTTATCTCTGTTTCTCCAGTATTTGGTCTTTGATGCCTTATTTAGTTCATTTGGTGAGGTCATGTTTTCCTCGATAGTGTTGTTGCTTGTAGATGTTCATCAATATCTGGTCTTTACATCCTGGGCTTGTTTGTGCCTGTCCTCCTTAGGACGGCTTTCCAGGTATTCAAAGAGACTTAGGCTCAAAGTCCAATAATGATATGGTTTTTGTAGACTTGTAGAGGTACCACCTTGGTGGCTTGGTGATCTTAGATATAATCTGGAAGCATTCCGTGGATTACCAGGCAGAGACTCTAATTCTTTTATCTTCCTTGATTACAAAGATATGGAGTCTCTCTTTCTATGATGAACCACCTGGCACTGGAGATGTGGTGATACAAGCACACCTGTGGCTACCACCACTGAGACTGCTGGGTCAGCCCTGAATCTAGCACAGCATTACGCCTTGCCCCAGGCCCTTTCCTTAAGAGCAGCAAGCTCCCCCAGGACCCAGGGATATCCAGACATGCTATCTGGGAGCCAGGGATTTAAGTAAAAAAAAAAACAACTTAGCAATTTATCTGATATTCTATTTTACTGAGACTAATCTGGCACTCAAACCACAATGCAAAGCCAGTTGTTATTTTTTCCCCTTTCCACAGGCAGAGGAGCCACTCCTTAACCAACAACAACCCATGGGGAGTTCTGCTAGGCTACCGCTGATGTTCACCTGAAGCCCAAAGGCTGTTCCGTCAGCTCGTGGTGCCTGGGACTCACACTTTAGGGCAGTGTGCTCACCTTTGGCCTATGGTATGTCCAGAAATGCTGTCCAGGAGCCTATGCCTGGACTCAAGGACTTCTAGGGCCTGCTTATTGCTCTACTCCACAGTAGTCAAGCTGGTACCTAGAGTGCAAGACAAAGTTCCCTTTACTTTTCCCTGCTTTTTTTTTTTTGAAGGAGTCTTGCTCTGTTGTCAGGCTGGAGTGCAGTGGTGTGATCTCGGCTCACTGCTACCTCGCCTCCTGGGTTCAAGCAATTCTCCTGCCTCAGCCTCCTGAGTAGCTGGGACTGCAGATGTGCACCACCATGCCTAGCTAATTTTTGTATTTTTATTAGAGACAGGACTTCACCATGTTAGCCAGGATTGTCTCAATCTCTTGACCTCGTGATCCACCCACCTCAGCCTCCCAAAGTGCTGGGATTACAAGTGTGAGCCACCACGCTGGGCCCCTGCTTTTCTTTAATATAGGGAGTCTTTCACCATATCCTCCACAGCTGGGAATGTTCTGGGTCACCTCTGAAGCCAGTACATCTCATAGCCCAAGGACCATGGCATGCCCCCTAGGTATTGCTGCTGGTTATTCAGGGCCCAAGGGTACTTTAGTCAGCAGGTAATATCTTGCCAGTACTGGATCCTTCCTTTCAAGGTAGTGGAGTCCCTTTTGACACAGGCTGTTTCTAGGAATATCATCCTGGAGCTACAAACTGGAATGGTAGCCTCACTACTCTGCCTGGTGCCCTATGCTACTGTGGCTGAGCTGGTATCCATGATGCAAAACAAAGTCGTCTTTACTCTTCATTCTCCTCTCCATAAGCAGAAAGGAGTCAGTCTCTTTGATGCAAGCTGAAGTGCCTGAGGTTGGAAGAAGCATAATGCAAGCACTCCTTTAGCCCCACAGCTGGTGTCTCCATAGGTCACATGCCACCCTAGTCCACTGGCTCTAAGCCCAGCCTAGCACTTGGAATTGCCTAGGAATTGCAGTCCTTATGTCCTAGACTGGCTTTCAAGTTTACCTAGGAGCCCAGAACACTTCAGTCCACAGTGGCACGGCCTGCCAAGAACCTCAAGTTCCCACTGATAAAATGGATGAATCCTCTCTGGCTAGGGCTGGTCAAAAATGCTCCCTCCATGTGTGGGCGCTGGCTGAGCCCAACATGGATTTATTCTGTTGTGACAGGGCATTGCTGAGTTCAGTATAAAGTCTCTCTCTCTAAAGTGCACAGATTCTGCATGTATCAGGGCCGCTGCTGGGGGATGAGAGAGGCATGGCATCAGTGAGTCATAACTGTCTCTCTTACCCTTTTCAATGACTCTTTTAATATATGAAGCTAAAACAAGGTACCATGATTGCTCACCTGATTTTTAGTTCTGGCGATTCTGCTTTTCTGTGTGCAGATGGTTGTTAAAATTTGGTGTTGTAGTGGCAGTGAGAACAAATTATGTAAGCTTCTATTCTTCCATCTTGCTCCACCCACCCTGCCGTATTCTAGTGGTTGGAAACAAACAGTGGCACTCACGGTGGTGGGAGATTGAATAATTGTGTGACTCAAGAAGCATCGTAGCTTTATACTTTCTTGTTTCCTTCTCAATCCAGCTTCTTCAGTGAGGGTTCTCTAGTCCTGGTATTAAAATTTTTCAACTTCTCTGTGAATTTCATCCTATTTAAGTCTGACATTTGCTCTCAGGTAAAATGTTTTCTTTTACTTTGTTTTGCCTTTAACCTACATTCTATTTAACCATGTTCTAGCATTAATTTTTATGATATCATTTGACCATGCCATAGCACTGTTTATCAGGGTCAACTTTATCATTCTTAATTGAATGTTAATTCACTGAGGCTGGAATATATTAATTACTCAGTGTTATTTGAGATCCTTCTTTCTTCAAATTCTCTCTTCTCTTGTCTTGTTTATTTTGCCTTTCTAGGATTTATTCTAAGTTTTGTTCTGTTTTTTACTACCATCCTGCTATGGAATTTAAATTTTAGTGGGCTCAAAATTCGTTTCCAATACTTTGTGGCTTCTTACTCTTCCTACTTCCTTGGGAAATGCCCTATGCAAAAAGTCCTGCATCTCAACACCTGACTATAGATTGCATAAAAGCCCATGACAGATCTGATCTCAAATCTACTTCCACAGCTTCTTTGTTTCCCTCACCACAACCTATTACTCTCTTGTTATATTTTTTCACTTTCTTTTATTGCCAGATGTAGCTATTCAAAGCCTTCATCAATTTTTCTATTTCTCTCCTTCTTATATCTTTAGAGACACCAAATCCTGTTGTTTTATGGCACAAATGGCTCTCCAATCTGCTTCTATGCTATGCAACCACTTTTCTGATACTTAGTAACTCTCACCTAGTGTTTAAAAACACTGCCTGAAGAAATGTTAGAAGTTGTTGCCACATATCAATATTCCATTTTATTTTTAGCAGGCGATCACAAACTAAAGTTTCCCCAATAATTAATAACTAGATGCATGGCTCTCTGGAATGACACATACTGTAAATCCATGAAGTATCTCTTAATGAATTTGTTGAACAAACAAACAAATTTCAACCTAAGCGCCTCCTTTATATGTCTGATATATCTTAAACAAATAGTATTTTAAAGCATAAATCATAAGTGCTAAATGAAGCAATTTGACAATAACTAGTAACTATGTATGAACAGTAGTAGAATTAAGATCCTAAACATATATTTTTTTAAAAAACTGATTTAGTAAGATCGAGACAATCGTTTAGTTTCAAATAGAAGTTTATAAAGTACACAGGGTATGTGGGCCTCTACATTTGGTGGCCCAGGAGCATTTATAGATAGAAGTTCTAGTGAAGCTTTTTTCCCTTTTTTCTGCCTAACACTTGCCTCCCACCTCCATTTCCAAACAATATTAATTAAGTCACTGTGACTAATATTCTTAGATTACACACTCACGCTTCATCATTCCAATATATATATATCTGTTTTCAAATGGATATACAGCCAGCCAACATAATAAACTACTATAATACATTTACATGTATTACATAAGCATATTTTTGGAATCTATTTATCAAATTAGAACTTACTACTAAGACCTCTCACAGGGAGATCAAAGGCCAAGGTAATTTTATTTAAGCAAAGAAGATTTTTAAAAATTTAAAGCATGTCATGTAACCTAGAGAGAGGGAAGTGGTCCAGGGTATTTTATCAGGAGATGACTCAAGATAAAAGAAGAAGACAGAAAAGAGAGTTATAGGTTTTCAGAACTCGGGAGGTAATGGAGTAGTAAGAGATAAAAGTAATAATGTCCATTTCTTTATTTTTTTGTCCAGGACTAGCACTCTATGGCCCTCCAAAAGAATAATTTATTTTACATGGATGATGCTTAAGATATGCAGAAGGCATCAAGTTATTTAATGTAAATTGATGCCAAAATGCAATTGTCATAATTAAAACACTTTCAGTTTAGTGCACACACATGCACATGCATACAGAGGCACAAATTTTATCTCCCAGTCAGTGACTCTCATGGTAAGCTGCCATTTTAATACAAAATAATAAAATAATGATAATTTGTGAAAAATTACCATTTTAATAGATGCCATTTTTATTTATTTATTTTTATAATAAAAATGATTTTGTGTCTTTGGGGAAGAAATAAAATTCTTTCTTGGTAGGTCCGAAGACATTACATGTTGACCTTTCATTTCCCAGGTGTCCTTGAGTGTGGGGACAAAGCCACCCGACCTTGTGTGACACCAATTAGACATTTCTATTGTATTAAATGTCTCGTCAAGCAGAAAAAACTTTTTCTGCTCCCTTGTGCCCATTAAAAGAACTATATCCTTCCAAACAAATGAGAAATAAGCACTATGAAATGAAATGGCCACTGAATAAAAAAACTCCCCCAAATTTATTATTTTTTCTTTACTAATTAGAAAAAGAACAAGATTGCAAGATTTCTTGAGCAATATAATTTGCCTAAATGCTTTTGCTGTCTAGCATAGATAAAAATATTTTCACAATCAGGCTTTCATACAATATGTATATAGCTGGAATAAGTGAAACACAGCATATACAACACTGCCTTGTGGATATTTTGAAGTATTAATCCTTGCCACATTCATATGATCATTATCAGTGATGGGGTTAGAAAAATGGCTTGACATACAGTATATTTTCACTGTCAAGTATAGACACAGAATTTGACAGGATTTTATAGGTACAATTTTTCACAAGTGAAAGGAAACATTTCTTCCTAATGTCTATTTCTTGTTCTACATTCCTGTCTGTCTAGGATATTTTTGAGCATATATTTGATGTGATGTGTTTTTAGATGTCTAGAATGTTAACGCGGTTATTCTTTGTAGTTTCATGAGATGTAAAGCCAACTGGGAAATTACAGTCCTGCTGAAATAGATAAATCCTTGATTGAGAGAATGAATTTTGTTTTGCTTTGTTTCCAAATACTGACATTAGGTGAGAAAAGGGGAAAACTATTCTGAACCGCACTTAATATCTTGAATAATATACTATTTCACAGTGTCATATATGATATTGACCTCTTGTCATTAGATTTATTTATGCCCATTTCCTTTTAGGATCATATGCACTATGACTTTTTCACTCATTAATCCAATGAATTTATTTTGATTAGCTTTATTGCTTGTGATTACCTTTTGTTGTTGTTTTTGTTGTTCTGAGACGGAGTGTCTCTCTGTCGCCCAGGCTGGAGTGCAGTGGCACGATCTCGGCTCACTGCAAGTTCTGCCTCCTGGGTTCACGCCATTCTCCTGGCTCAGCCTCCCGAGTAGCTGGGACTACAGGCACCCACCACCACGCCCAGCTAATTTTTTGTATTTTTAGTAGAGACGGGTTTTCACCGTGTTAGCCAGGATGGTCTCCATCTCCTGACCTCGTGATGCTCCCGCCTTGGCCTCCCAAAGTGCTGGGATTACAGGCGTGAGCCACCGTGCCCGGCCGTGATTACCTTTGTTTTTAGGTCACTTACACAAGAGAAATGATTCAGGGTGGAGAATGAAGTTCTACTTTCTAAACTGTGGATCTCTGATACTGTAAATTTAGATCTTTCCATTTGTTTTGTATAGTTAATGTGATATAACACATAAATATATTTACTTTCAGAATACAACATACTTTTTTTCGTGTGGTATTATTTGAAATCAATATGGTAAAGCCTTCATCATTGATATTTCTAAGTGGTATCTGATTAGACTTTTCCTCTAAAAGTGAGCTTTTTTTAAATATACTTTCTGGCTTTTCACTTTGAGGTTTAGTATTATAACTTGTATTCATTATATCACATAAAATGAATATAAATTTTAGTGCAATCAAAGGAAGCTTGCTTTTGTTATGATTTATATTTTAACATCATTTGTATATAAGTAAAAGAACAATTTGGGGATTTCGCCAAATATTATACTCGCAGATCATTATTAGAGAAAAGTCTCCCACCCAGCACCAAAACACGACCATTTTCTTGCAGGTTAATTTCTGCTGCTGAGGCACATGCCCTGATTTTCACTGACATTGAATTATTACCTACAGCTATAAATCTTAAATCAATTTTTAATGAATGGCATTTTATAGGTATAGGGTATTTTAAGTCAGCCCCCCACTTAGATAATGATCATCCCATCACGCTTTATTAAATTAGCCATCTTGGGTTTATGCTGTTTAATGTAAACTGACCTCTAATTTTCCTATGAACTATTATATTTGATTACAAATTAGCATGATGGAAACCTCATTTTCAGATTTAGAATAAAGAAACTTACTGTGTTCTATTCTTAAAGAACATATCAGACAGAAGAGGCCATTGCAATAACTGTGATCAGGTATAAATTCTTTTATTTATTTTTGAAGCCACATTAAACTGAAAATAATTATAAATACTTATTTTTTCTGCTTCCTATAGTTAAGTGGTCAGATAAAATATCTAAATATATTTTATAAAATAATAAAATATTTGGTTATTTATTGCAATAAAAAGTTTAAAGTTTTCTCATATGTACTCTTTTTTTAAATTTTAGAACTTGAGATACACTCAGTAAGGTAATCTACAACCATGATAACTTAGTAACTTTTCAAAATCTGACTTACAGAATTCTATATGATGCAATCTAACTTAAGAAGGTTAACACAGTCACCTCCTAAATAAAGTAGTATAAACAAGGATATTTTAACTATTACTTATAGATATAGAAAGCTAGGTAGCTTTTTCTCATGAATAAAAAATGGTAATGATTTATACATAAATATATGTGGTAATTTAACAATAAGATAAAAATTCCATAACCTTAAAATGATAAGATTAACTGAAATCATTCCTAGCTTCCTATTTACTAATAATTTTAGTAAAATTTGCACCATTGAATCTTTATGACCTACAGTTTAAATACAATTGCTTTGTTGTAATATCATCATTGCAAGCCTTGTCATCACTGAAGTCATCTAATCATTGTGAATTTTGTGCATTGTGCTGAAGAAATAAATGTGTTGTATGCCTATGCAAAACTTAACAAACGAAAAACATTTAATACATAAAGTTACAATAATAGCATGTTCCAATGGAGCTAAATTATTAAGATAATTTCTTTCACATTTACTATTTTGATGGGCCTCAAGACTTTTGGGCAAGTAAATTACTATTATTCAGATTTACAGATGAAGAAATGAACGATTCAAGAGCACAAGTAATTTCGCTAAACCTAAACCACTGCTCTAGGATATAACTCTGGCTTGTGATGTATACCATGTTCCTTCTCCCTCTTCTTTCTGTAACTTAAAGCAAAGCAAACAAAAAACCTGAAAACGTACCAACACTCAACCTTGTGTTTATTGTGATACAACTCCGTGTCTCCTTATTTTAATCGTGTTTCACCATTCTTTCATTTTCTGTCTTCCCTGGGCCTTGTACTTACAGAGCACTAGCTATGTGGCGATATGTTTCTTGATTCATCATATAGAAGCCCATTTCAAATTTGAGCCTTTATGTCATTATTTTCCATGTGTGATATTAAACAATTTATGCCAATAAACATAAAATATATAGTCTTCTATTAGAATTTCTGATAACTCGTGAGTATTTCGTAGTCAGAGACAAATAGATAAAATTAACTGCATTTTTCTGCTAATAAAAAGTAAATGTATATAAGTAATCCTTCTCCAATGTAGCCAGTGTTGACACATTTCACATTATTAATGGTTTGAAAGTATTTTTATAAGAGCAACAATAAACCTGCATATATGTTTGTATCTAATATGAATTTTAATTGTAATACTATGAATTATATATAACAGGAAGTCAATCTAGTCAAATTTTCTAAGAGGTAGAAAACATGAAACATACAGAGTATAGACCTGTCCTGGTTGTAAAATGTTTTCACATTTGAGACTGAATACTTCACTTTGTAAGTTAAGCTTTCTGATGTGGTATACATCTCATGAATGATAAATCATTGTGGCATTGCTGATCAATTACAAACGGGACTATATTACAGCAATCAATTGTCTCTTGCCTAAAACTGATTACTCTTATTACCTGACAAGTCATTTCACAATTTTAAATGAGAACTGGGAGCCAAATATACAGATTGGTTGCACTTTTAGGGTGATTGATAAGGATTTAATTATAAATCATATTTTAATTCAGTTACTCTGTTCAACCAAGTATAACTTATGAAATTTAATGTATAAAATATTAATTCAGGCTATAATTGAGTTTGCAGTTGTACAAGGGCTCATTGCCCCAGAATTCAGTGGGCGAGATCAAAAAAAGATAGCTCACTCACCTGCCCAGTGAATGAGCCTAATAAATAAATTCTGCATCATCAGTATAAAGTCTATGCCTGCAATTTCTTCACTTCTCATCAAAATATAGCAGACACAAAAGAAAATAAATCTGATTTCAAATTATTTAGAAAGACAGATTCAAAGTTAAAGTGCACATGGACCTAATAACTGATTTTTCAACCTATGTGTGTGTGTGTGTCTCAGAGCAGTTATCGTCATGATCATGATCATCATCATCATAATCAATTGTAATTTATTGAGTTTCTACTGGGTATTTGGCACTGAAGCCAACTGAGCAGAGAAAATAATGAATAAAGTATTTCTGGAGTCCTAACCTTCACAAGAGAATTTTTTCATTCCCTTGTTAATAACATTAAATCAAAGCAGATTACCATGTTTTTTTTTTTTTTTTTAAAACTGAAATATATTTTTGAAACTTTCAGATTTTCTTAAAGGGATGACTTTTCTGCTGCTTCTGATACATTTGCTTTTTAATGCTTGGCCTTAACTCCATGAGAGGAATCCTAAGCTGATGCCTTTTGAGAATCTTTTGAAGGCATATTGTTATGCTTCTCTTTCTGAAACCTAAATGGCCTTTATACTTTCCATTGTCTGCTATGGTTTTTAAGTGCTTTTTAAGTTTTCCTGACTCTCATCCTACACAGGAAGCTTCAGTGAATACTGAATGTGTGGTTATAGTCAGGAAAGTCACACTCATTAAAATGATATTCTGAGGTTGTCCATTTATTTGCTATTTATGAAATAGATATCGAATTTGCTTATTGTAAAAATAGTCAATTGTTCTATCAAGATTAGAGACGCAGCTTTTGGTCTGAAATTTTACTCTCATAAATTACCTCTCTCCTAATCATAATAATAAGGAATTTATATTCTGGGCTTAACCAGTAATTTCTTTAATAATATGTTGCTGCTTGCTATTCTGGAGCTGGAGTGGTATCTGAATAAAAGGTCTGCACCAAGATATTACAAAATAAATACATAAAAATAAAAATTTTAATTTACAAAATAAATACATAAAAATAAAAATTTTAATTCAGTCTATAGTCTAACAAAATGCTACTTAAATGTGTAAAAATGCAAAAATATAGTGATGCCTTTAGTATTAAATTTATTGTTTTGAAAAACAATAATTTACTTCCTGTCCCCTATCAGTTGTGCAACCCTTTTACTAAAACGAAAGTTTCACAGAATGATAATTATTTTAATCTGAACCTTTAGTCAAAAAATGCCTATTCACTGTTTATTTTGTGCAGGTTATCATAGAGCAACATAGGACTATTTGGAATAATTACCTCGCCCTCTCATAATATAGTTGAACTGTGATACACTGCATTGTTATTATTCAAAATATGTTCTGACCCCCACTTCAGGAATTACAGAAAGCTGATAATTTAGATAGAGCTCCCCTTCCACTAGCCTGGAGTTCCCAGTGAAGATAGTGACAAGTAAGTACTATAAGTAAAAAATAAACCTTCGTTTTTTAAGAGCCTCAGAGAATGTTGGGTTTGATAGTCATCACTGTACAATTTAGCCTAGGCTCAATAATACTGAGAGAAAAGCAAATGATCTCATATGAAATGTTTAACCTCCAGTCTCTTTCTGATATGAAGTTAAATACTAAAGACATCTATAGTCAGTAAATAAATGTTGTTGGTTTAATTCCTGGGATTTTGCTTGTTCACTTGTTTATTTGTATTCCACATAGGTATGCATGCTCTGCTTGAAAAATATTCTATATATTTTTATTTTACTCAAAAAATAAAAATCTGAGACCTTCATTTTATAACATGCTTTATCGATGTGACATTAAATAGAGAAAAGCCATCAAATTTTCAAATAATGAATTTACATATCAAAAAATTCGCCTGCATAAATCGAATAATCCATTTACAATTTTATCACCCAAGAAGATCAGAATGACTTTGAGTTTGATAACAACTTTTAATTAGTTCAATAAGACATATTAATTTTAAACTCTCCCCTATGTGAAACATCAAGTCACCTATACTTAATTCCTTCACTTTTAACATTTTATGTTTTCTGCTTTCTTCTCAGGCATTGGCTAATTCTGTTTGTCCTACTCTCTAGTTTTCTGATTTTTCCACCTTCTCAGGACACAAATCAAAAACTGGTGATGGGGAACAAATCTCAAACCCTCATTCTGGGACAGAATAAGGGAAGACCTAAGTGGGTTTAGTTCTGGAAGAGTTTCATTAATTTCAGGCTCAAGCCTTGAGAATGTGGTCTCCCAGATATCCCCCTACTGCTCAATAGATGTAAGTATCAGTTAGTCTCAATCTCCCTTCTCCTGCTCCCTTCCCCTTCCCCTTTTTATACTTCTTGCTCTTCCTGTTTCTCTTCCTTTTCTTCTTCCTGCTCCTCTCTCTCTCTTCCTCTCTCCCTCCTCTTCCTTCCCCCTTTGTACTTTCTCTCACTCCCCCTCCCTCTTCCCACTTCCATCACTCACTCTAAAGGAACCCTGAAATGATCCCAATGGAAAGAGTGATATTTTTTCATCTAGTTCATATACCCTTGTAATAAACAAATATGAAAGAAAAATGTTACTAAAGAATTTATAAATATAATTTGCCCATATGTTTGAAAAATCTGTTATTAGCCTAATCACAATATAATGTTTCTATTAATTTCCATTTACATGATGAACCTCATGATTTTATTTAATTCTTCCTTTTTATCATTGTACTGTCAGTTACTATGGTGCTGAGTAGTGGGGCCCTGTGAGAGAGAAACTATATTCTTAGAAGCAAAGAAGTTTGCCTTTCCACATAGACAAACCCTAAATTTCCATACTGTGCTGCTGGCATCTGTGTAAACTGCATTGCCTTTTATCCCTTTTCTTCCCACATAGGATGTTGGTCTTAAGGTATTTGCTGAGCTCTGTCATTTCCTTTCTAAAAAGGGAATAAAAGGTTGACCTCCCAGCTTTCAAGTTAACCCTTTGCTTCCGCTGCACTCTATTCTTCTCTCCTGTTATTAGAATATCGCCAATGTTTCTATTTCTGTTCTAATTCATATAACTGTAGCACCCATCTATATTACTTATCCTTTCTCTAACTCACAGTGCCGAATTAGCATCTCTAAAATATTTCTTGATTTGCTTTAAATCTAAAAATCTAAGTAGCTCTGATTTTTCTGTGGTGGTTGTTGTCACATAACACAAATTGGCTGTGATATGAAATTTCAGTTTGCCCTTGAAAACCAAGGTTATGTAAAGTCATACTACGTAAGATTGCCATAAATGATCCTATGCTTTTTTCCAGGCCCTTAAACATTTTAAATCGTTTTTTTGTCCCAAAACAGAGACATTGACACATATAGTAGATGAGTAAAGCCATTAACTGTTTTATTTTTTATTTTTTTTATTTTTTTTCCCTACCGGACAGGCATATTTTAATGACCGGGTTACACAAGCCTAATGATCATAATATGTAAATGATTAAAATAGTCTCAACATTTGACAAATATGTTCACACACATGCACATGTACATATACAAGCATGTCATGTTTGGATGAAGAGGACAAATTGAAAGAGATTCTTTCCAAAGGCAAATTGCAAGGCGGGCACCACAGGGCCCCTGGAAGAAAATCTCCCCTTAGTGCCTGAGGGCTGAGAAGGCAATGGCTTCAGGTACAGCTTGATTCCTGTTACTTGGATTGCCTCAATTCCAGATGCATTAAACTTTTGTGAGCATTCTTTGGGGGAACAAAATTATAATACTTTTGAGGCCATGCAGTCTTCAAATGGAACTTTGATAAATGATACTCATATAGGGATAAGGGAGCCTCCCCCTACACATTTCACATGAGGGAAATGAACTTTGATTCTGAGCTGACAGTTTGATTGCAACAGTGCACATATGTTCCCGAATAGTATATCATCAAGGCAACGTGCTAATCTTTGCAGAAAGCAAAAAGTCAGGAGCTGATGATATCAGAGGCAGCCCAAAAAAGGCAAATTGGCCAGGTTTATTGGTGCCATGTGATGTCTCTGTAGATTCTAATATACCAGCAACAAAGCTGTAGATAGCTAGTAACAAGAATTCATTTCTTCCCACTGGCTGATGAAACCTAAACACACGAGGACCGCTTTCTAAAGTGATTTGATTTGACTCCACTTGGCACATCGAAGTTACTCTACTGATTGTTTTCAAAATAAAGGCTATTTCAGTTCTTTCATTTCCTCAAAGCAACTCAAATGATTCTTCCCCATTAAGTGTTCAGGAATTTGTAAATTAAGATGGAAGAAAGAAAAACTTGTGAGGACAGGTTCAGAAAATATATTATTTGCCTTAGTTGCCTGGATGATTATGGGACTTATTATCTAAACACTGAATTGTAGTTTTAGGCCAAAAATACTGATTGCAAGTGAATCTTGCTGTCTGTCAACGCACCGATGCCAATTCACAGTTGCCTTTAGTACTCTCTTTGCTTAGAAACAAAATTTAAGTTCATGTCACTTGGTATCAAGACAAATTATTGCATTACTAATTTGTATTATAAATGCTATTATTAGTGCCATTTATGACATCAGCAAGAAGTATTTATTGTGCAAATGGTTATTATGCTTTGAATTTCACTTGCAGGTAAAAGTAGGTATTTTTTAAAATATGTGTATAGAACTTGTCATTTTATACCCCTTTTAAGTGAAAACAACCACAGTTACAGAACTGCAGATTCAGATTACAATCAAATTAACAAAAACTACTAATATATGACATTCTATCACTTTGTCTTTCTCTGTATTCATGGTTGGTTGTATTATAATCTCTTTAAATACATATGTGTGTGTAAATTTATGTATACATATTATATATGTATATATATATGAGTGTTTATATGTATGCATAATATATATCTGTGAATATGTTTTCTTTCAATTAGAAGGTACAAATAAAATCTGTAATAAAATATTTTAGGCTTAATTTTTTTTTTTTTTTTTTTTTTTTTTTTTGAGACGGAGTCACTCTGTAGCCCAGGCTGGATTGCAATGGCGCAATCTTGGCTCACTGCAATCTCTGCCTCCCAGGTTCAAGCCATTCTCCTGTGTCAGCCTCCTGAGTAGCTGGCATTACAGGCGCCCACCACCACACCTGACTAATTTCTGTATTTTTAGTAGAGACGGGGTTTCACTATGTTGGCCAGGCTGGTCTCGAACTCCTGAGCTCGGGTGATCCGCCCACCTTGGTCTCCCAAAGTGCTGGGATTACAGGCTAGGCTTACTTTTAATAGTTAATCTATCTAGTGAAATAGTCCACTAATGTCTTTAAAGTGGTACATTTCTCATCTAATAGAGTAGCAATATGCCTCCTGATAGCTGGACACATGAAATGTTCTGATACCATTATCTTAAAGTAAAGCCAAAACACACATCCTAGACCAGAGGGAAAAATAATAAATTATGTAACCCGTTCCTAGTTTCTGGAACTGTTCATCTAACATGTCTTTTTTCCTACTTGAATATAAATATTTATCATTGTAGTATTAAATAACCTCATTATAGACCTTTTACATATCGAGATGATGAAATGTATCACTTCTTTATTATTTTGTTTTTATTATGTAAACATAATAACATAAATATTAAACAATTAGGGTTAGAATCATAAGGTATTATAGGTATAGATATAATTTTAGAATCTCAAAACATGAGGTATATTTACAGATTAGACCCCTGGTTTCAAAAGTAACTAATAAAAATCAATCACATCATGTATTTGGTTGTTTTTGAGGAATCAGACAATATTTTAATTTTACAGTAAAATTCTCTGTGAATTCAAGGTAAGCATTATTTGGGCCTAAGGGAACAAAATAAAATAATATTGTCATTATATGGAACTGAGTGATTGTGTGATAATTAGTAGAATGTAAAGAATGCAAAGGCAGTCTTCTACAAATTTTTTATTTTTAACGTATTTTGTGATGTGTGCATGTGTGTTGGTGGGGGGGCTTATTTGGAAATGGGTTGTTCTCTGTATCTAAAGCTTTTATCAATGAGTTTATGAGCTATTTAATAACATAATACAAAACCAAAAAAAACCTCAGCATTCTCTTAACATTTTTTAGTCTTAGATTAGTATGTATTGGAGATAGTTTAATAGTTTTGGCATCCTTAATTCATGTCATTCGTTTCTGGCTGATTCACTGGTAGATATTCACCTGCCCATCTGAGGAACCCAATTCTTTAAGAACAAGATCTAGAGGCAGCCCCTATCACATTCTCTTGTCAGGACTCTGTTACTTTTTTATTCCTACTTAGAAGAGAGGCTAAGAAACGTTCCCATTAGCTGGCTGATCTTGTGCTATTTAAACCCTGACATTATAGAGTAAGAGAGGGTTTAGCAGTCTGCAAAAGAATTAAAAAAGAAATGAAACTCCTAATTTCCATTTCAAAACCTCCTTCACAGAGTTTGCAAAAGGTGTCTGGCAATGCAGCCACTAATTCCTCAATCACAAAATCTAAAAGCCATCTTTTATTACTTCTCTTGTGCTCCTCTTCCATCTTGAAACCTTTACCCATAATATATTTCCAAGTTGTCCCCCTAAAGCCCAAAAATTATTGTCCCAAACTTGCCCTAAAACTCTAAAAAATACATTTTTTTTTAGCTAGGATAGAATCCAGTCTACATTTCTAATCCATCATTTTAATACATATGTCTTTTCTAGACCTTCACCTTTCTGATGAATCTCATCTTAATTTTATGAGTAAATGCCTCACAAGCACACATAGGACTTTTCATTCTCCTACATTTTCTTAATAAGTTCACTTTCCAACTCTCAGAGGTCATACTATGTTTCTTCACTTCCAATCTACATAAGCTCCATCCACCTTCTTCCTCTCGTTTCTTATTTATAGAAATGAATAGACACCTTCATATAAAAATAAACTAAGTGTCACAAAATCTACTAAGCTATCTGCATGGACTCCAGGGTTTTTTGTTGTTGCTGTTTACTGTGAAAAAAGGATAAATGATCTTTTCTCTTGTGTAAAAGAACAGCCCAGGCCAGGCGCAGTGGCTCACGCCAGTAATCCCAGCACTTTGCGAGGCCGAGGCAGACAGATCACAAGGTCAGCAGATCGAGACCATCCTGGCTAACACGGTGAAACCCCGTCTCTACTAAGAAAAAAAAAAAAAAAGCCAGGTGGGCAGGGTGGCGGGTGCCTGTAGTCCTGGCTACTGAGGCAGGAGGCTGGAGAATGGCGTGAACCTGGGGGGCAGAGCTTGCAGTGAGCGGAGATCACGCCACTGCACTCCAGCCTGGGTGACACAGCGAGACTCCATCTTAAAAAAAAAAAAAAAAAAGACCAGCCCAGGGATTTCCGCTTTTCTGCTTTTATCCACACTCAAACATGTTTTAAAAATATTATCTTTCTTCTTACATTAAAAAAATAATAATAATAATAACTTATTCTAACCCTAATGACCTTGAATTCGTCTTATCTTTATGACCTTTCCTCATTCCTTTTTTGGTTTGTATGTTTTCGGGATTTCTATTGCGTTGCGTCAGCTTGTAACTTTACAATCCTTCTGACAAATGTTGGTTCTTCTTCCCAGCCTTTACCTTGTGTAGCGCCCTTCACTCAGCGTCCTGCATTTAGGAGCTCACCTTACATGGCATACCATCTAAAACCATGTGTATTCACATTTTAGAACTTCCATAATAACACAGCACAGCTTCAATGACTTCAATAACAGAAAGGTATTTTCCTCACAGTTTTGGGAACCAAAATCAAGATGGCAGCAGGTTCAGTTTCTTCTGAGGAGTTGGTTGTCTTCCTGCTGTGTCCAAGCATGGCTTTTTCTCTGCGTGCGTGCAACCCAAATGTCTCTTCCACTTCTAATAAGGACATCACCCATACTGGATTAGGGCTCCACCCTAAAAGCCCCATTTTTTAACTGAATTACCTCTTCAAAGACCTTATCTCCAAATATGCTTACATTCTGAGGTACCGGAGGTTGAGACTTCAATGTATTGACGGTACTCAATTCAACCTAAACACCATAGTTTTTAAAAACCCTAACTACTCCCAAAGTTACTTCCGGGTTCCTTAGCTTCAGATTTGTACAGAATGTCGATTAACACTTCAAGTCGAATATATAACACACATCTCAAGCTCCATATGCTCCAAATGGAACAGAACATTACCTGGAAAATCCACCTTCATCTCTTAAATAGATTATTATCATTGTCTTCCAATACCTTCCACTTTCTGCCATCAACCCTAGCCCTACCATACATTCTTAAACAGAGTGAGCTTTTTTCTTTTTTTTATTTCAATAGCTTTTGGGGCACAAGTAGTTTTTTGTTACATGAGCAAATTATATATTGGTAAATTCTGAGATTATAGTGTACCTGCCACTGGAGTGGTGTGCATTGTACCTAATGGGTAGTTTTTTTATCCCTGGGCCCCTCCCTTCTGAGTCTCTAAAATATATTATATCGCTCTGCATGCCTTTGCATACTCATAGCTTGCTTCCATTTCTAAGTGAGAACATACGGTTTTTGGTTTTCTGCTTCTGTGTTACTCCACTTAGCATAATGGCCACCAGTTCCATCCCAGTGGCTGCAAAAGATACTGTTTTGTTTCTTTTAATGGCTGCCTAGTATTCCACAATGTATGTATATATCACATTTTCTTTATTGACAGAGTAATCATTTTAAAATAAAATTTATATAGTGTGATCAATAACCCTGGTTTGCTGATGGCTAAGAGCTTTCACAGGAAATGGGACTTTTAGAACAAAGGTTGGGAAAGTCCCAGGCAACCCAGAATAAGTCAGTCACCCTAAATTCATATAATATTACTCTTCTGCTCAAAAAAATCTTCAGAAGCATTCATCTCATCAGAATTACAGTCAGAAGTATTTTAAAGTTTCATATCCCTTCTTTGACTTTATTTTATGCCTTTTTTCCCTCATTTGACTTTAGTCTAAAAATTTAGAAAAACATGGCACTTTCTCTCTTCTCAAAGTCTACCTTCAGAATTTATCATCTTGATAAAAAAGGTTTAATACCCACTCTGAGGTCCTTGGGGAATTTATGTGAATCCCTTGGGGCAAAAAATTCAGCAGTCTTTAGGGCAGTGATATACAACCACAATTCTACCCTTCTCCACCAAGGGGAGTAATGTCTGCAAACAGTTTTGTTTTCACAACCTGAGAAGTGAATGCTACTGGCAAGCAGTGGATGGGATGTAGTGGCCTAGGATGCTGATAACAAGCACTTCACAACTCCCCGAAACAGAGAACTTTCAATCCCACAATAACAAGCGTGCTGTTAAACATTGTCCTAAGAGACGGAATACGCAAAGGGGAAAAGTTTGAAGGGGAAAGTAGAAGCCATCTCTGAGGCATTTGAAAATATATTTTTGTTACATTTGTCTACTTGTTTATGTGTGGAACTCTCCAACTCACGTCCATACATCTGACGTAAAGAGAAGAGACTATATTTTCACCAGAATTCCCAATGCTTGGAACAGCAAGAAGCTGCAGATAGCTGCTTAATAAATATTTGTCAAATATATGAATGAAAAAAAGAGATGGATTAGTGTTTGGTAGGGAACAGAAAACTACTGATTTACAAAGAAACAAATAGCAACTTTTTTCTTTAAACTTCCTAGCTGTCTAACTTACGTACAGACAAGAGACTATGTCAGTTCCTCATTATTATCAGTTTGGAATATTTGCAGCAATAAAGTACAGTAAGTGAAATAATCCAAGTGAAATATATCACAAAATATCTTTTGAAATTGTTAAGTAATTAAGTGACGTGAAAAGAAATGTAAAAAACTATATGAATAAATGAATAATGAATGAATACATTTAGAAAATTTTAAAAGAAAGCCAAAAGGGTATATTTACGTTTTAATTATCGTTTTTCGAGAGTTAGCTAACTTTTTAACTAATGCTTTCATTTTGAGATAATTGTAAAGTCACATTAAGTTTTGAGAAATAGTAGAAGATTCCATGGACGCTTTCTTTGGTTTCCCCTAATGGTAACATCTTGCAAAATATGTACTCAATATGTTTATATTCAATTTGATAACGTATCTACTAAAAACTCATTTTATCTAATACATCTTTATTAACCATAATGTATAATCTTTTTGCAAGTAATGTATTCTGAATGAGCCCCTTTTTTGGTTGGGGTTTATATATCTACTTCTAAATCCAGTGTAGCGTGGAAGCCATTTTAGAAATATTTCAAAAGATAACTAATTCAATTATATGTGTATTTATTATTTTTAGCTTACATTTTATAAGCTGGCACTGCATGATCATAATAGTTTTGCGGACACATCATATTTTGACATATAGTTACCACTTATAAATATTGTAAAAATTAATTTAAAAATGTAAACATGTTCTTTAAATGTATGTAGAATCTGCCTTGAGAGAAGAGAAAAATAGCTTAGAGCAGTCTGAGCTATGTGAGGTATGCAAAATTTATCAGGCCCAGAGAGACATGAGTATCAGACTTCAGTCATGAACTTCCCTAGACCACCACACCACCACCATGTACCCATGCCCCGAGGCATTTTTTTTTTTTTTTTTTTTTTTTTTTTTTTGAGACAGAGTCTCTCTCTGTCACCCAGACTGGAGTGCAATGGTGTGATCTCAGCTCACTAAACTTCTGCCTCCCAGGTTCAAGAGATTATCCTGCCTCAGCCTCCTGAGTAGCTGGGATTACAGGCATATGCCACCACATCTGGCTAATTGTTATATTTTTAGTAGAGATGAGGTTTCACCATGTTGGTCAGGCTGGTCTCTAACTCCTGACCTCTGATCCACCCTCCTAGGCCTCCGAAAGTGCTGGGATTACAGGTGTGAGCCACTGTGCCCGGCCGACAATTTTTTAAAGGTATTTTGTTCCTGAATAGCTGCCTTACTCATTATCTTTATGTTCCTTAGCTTTCTGATACAAATAAAAATGTATAGCCAATCAATAATTTATATTATTTTAATGTAAATTCATGGCAAAGAACTTAGAAACTACCTCTTCTTCTTCTTCTTTAAAATCCTACTTATACTTGCTCCTAATCAGAATATATATTTAGGGCAACTTGAATCTATGCTCTTCAGTTGCAATCCTTAAGCTTAGCTCAAATAAACTCTCTACTTGCGTGAAAGTTACCTCTTTCCTTTAGATCCACGTTTGTAACAGAAAGAATTTCAGATGAATTGAGTAAGTTCTTAAAATGTGACGAAATAACATAAAGTAAATATAAAATAGTATGTTAAAGAGCTGGCAGTAAAGTAAAGGTATTCCCAGCTATAAAATATGCAAAGAATCTAAGAATTACATCCACATAATTAACCAGAATACTGCCTGAGTTGCCAAGGAAAATAATTTTCATTTTTATTACTAGGTAGGAAGGACCATCTGAGACTTCAGATGGTGAGTAAGGGTGACTTTGCCCTAGTTCATAAAATATCAGGACAGCACATTTCAATACGATCAGATTAGAAAGAGCCCAGGGAACATCCATGATGATAAAAGAGACCATCCTGGCTAACGTGGTGAAACCCCGTCTCTACTAAAAACACAAAAAATTAGCTGGGCCTGGTGGCGGGCGCCTGTAGTCCCAGTTACTTGGGAGGCCGAGGCAGGAGAATGGCGTGAACTCAGGAGGCGGAGCTTGCAGTGAGCCGAGATCGTGCCACTGCACTCCAGCCTGGGCGACAGAGTGAGACTCTGTCTCAAAAAAAAAAAAAAGAATCTAAAAGCAGCAAAAATATATAGAAATTCAAATGATTAAAATGTTATTACAAAGTACAGCTGTGAATTAAGTTGACACTGAGTGCCAAAATGACCCATATTAGTTACTAAGGTTGGGCTAGCAGTTTGTCACCAAGATTTTAAAAATTAATGTGCAAGAAGACTCTTTTTCATCATAATTTTAAATGGCCTCAATATATAAATCAACTAATTATTTAGGAAAAACACAATATTTCTTGGTATAAAATTAGAATTATTTATGTCAAATGGTCTCCTGATGAGGACAGTGTAATAACGTGGAGTCATATATCTAACAAATACTTATTCAACCTAGGATGTGTCAGGCATGATACTGTGTGCTTGGAATGCATCAAAGAAGAAATAGTTGAAAATCCCTTTGCTCAAAGCACCCATACACATTGTGTCTCCTACTCCACTGGCCTTTAAAGAGAATCAACAACAAGTTATGTAAGGTTGAAGGCATCACCACACAATCACAACTTAGTAAAAACAATTTTAAAGACAGGATGTACTGTGTCCTTGCAAATCATTTAGTATCATAATTCTTTTAGTAAATTTTGGCTGACATTGACTGAAAATTTCACTCTCTGGAAAATGCCACGAATACAGCCCTTCTGTATGGCCACTGGAATTCAGAGCCATGCTCCTTGGGAGCAGTCAAAGTAGGGTAGGGTTATCATCCTTTTATAGAGGCTGAAAATCTCATTAAAGTCATCTGAGGTGAGCTGGGAGAGTTTCCACATTCAGGACTCAAATTCTCTGCAGAAAATTGTTTTGAATCAGCTTTACCCCATAGAGCTATAATCAGGGATGCTAGATCCACTCTAAAAGCCACTTAGTTCTACTCAGAAATAATTTTCATATCAGCATATAACGAAGTATATGTTTAGATAAAAATAGCAGCTTAATAAAACACTCACAGAAACTTTAAGGAATGATATTTTCCCACCTAAGTTTTAGAAAACAGCTATGATTTTAAAACTGTAAGATCTTTAGTGTAGAGGCATGGTACATCTAATTTTTATTCTCTCCATTTTATTCCTAATATTTATAAGTATCTTAAGCAGCACTGATATACTTGATTTTCATGCAAACTTTTCTCAAAACTTTAAAAACAGGCTACTTATTTTGCTTGTAGATATGAATGAGACAGAAATCTCATTCATTTGACCCCAGAACCCAGAGCTGTAATAATTATATTTATTGAGCACAAAGTGTGTGCTAGAAACTGTAAGCATCCTCATTTAATTTCTGTAATGTATCATTAGCTACATTTTGCATATTAGGTTAAAAAAACTCAGAGAAGTAAAGTAAATTTCTTGATGTTACACAGAATTTCTTTTTAGCAAATGGGTTATTTAAAAACCTCTGTGACTAAAATATGTCACTTTTAACTAGCTGATTGTGTATCTGTCCGTATCTTAGTTCTATCTCTGTCTCTGTAATCTCTCTCTCTCTCCCCCTCCTCCCTCCCTCTCTTTTTCTCTCTCTCTCATTATTTTTTTTCGTTATACCACAAGGCAAAGCATATTCTCTGTGTCTCTGTGTACCAGGCACTTCACTAGAATTGTGCATTCCTTTGTTACACTTCGATGAATAAAGATACAAACGGCCATGTGCTGTGGCTTTTTGCTTTCAATGTTGCTGATTCAAAGAACAGTATAAATTGCGACTGGTGAGCACAAGGGTTCTTGTAGTAGAGAGGGGCAAAAGAAAGCATTTGTATCAGAACAGCCTGAACAAAAGTATAAAGACATTAAAGAGCATGGCACACGGAGAGAATTATAACAGTTCAATTGGTCAGTTTGTAGATGAGCAGGTGTTTAAAGAGGTCAGTCAATGTCAGCATGAATCTTATCTAGGAGGCAGGGAGAAGGTGCTATGTAATTTAAGAAGTTTATGAAAGAAAATCATTCAGGGTGCCTTAGTGTGAAAGTGGGCAAGAAGGTGGACAGAAATACTAAGAAAGAAGCAGAGACAGCCAGGATCAAAGTAGTTGCAGCAAAGCTGTAAGGGAAGTAGCAGATAGAAAACATTTACAGTCAACATTTACTGGACCTACTGAGTGAATGCTTGAATATGGGAGTAAGATGCAGAATGTGGTGAATCCAGTGATGGATCCTCAGAGGACTTGCTGCCCCCAGAGGGGCCAACGGATTGCCTGCAGCTGTGAGTTCACTTAGGGCTCACACATCTCCCAAGGTTATGCCCTTCCCTAGGGTGGCCTGCATCCAGTGACTGATCATAGAGGGGATACAATGGCCCAGGCACTTTAAGGTGGCCAAGGACCATCTGAAGATGGGCCATTCTAGTACCAGAACTTTGTCCGTGGCTTCATGCGGCCAGCGTGGCACTTCGACCAGTCCCTCTGCCCAATCTTGTTTCTTTCTCTCCTTTTAACAGATGACAGTAGCTTTTTTAAAAAATGTACACAGACACTATCTTAGCATCTGCTTTTGAGAATCCAACCTGTGATAATAATGCTGAAGTACCTGAATTGAGGCTTTGTTATCAAAAGAGGAAACAGCAAAGAGGACAGTGTTAAAAAGCAATGTATTCAGTGGGAGCGTACTGTATTGGAGGGAACAGTAGATGAACTAGATGATTATCTCCTGCAGATGGAAGGATAATCAGGACTACAGCTCAGGAATAAAGAATTAGAGGAAATTTGTATTTGGGGACTTCTAAAAACAACAAATCCAAAATACCTTTTATATGTTTTATGTTATAGATATATTTTAGAGCCTTTTTAAAATTATTCTGGTTAAAAACTTAAAAAAATTGTTATGGCATGAGAGTATTTTTAGCAATTATTTTATTGCTTGGCATTTGAATATTTATAAATTGACTCTGCCACACACCCTGGGGCCTTCTACTAGTTTTGAAGGTTTACAGCAGACAAGTCCAAATTGAAGTCAAGATTCTGTCCCCTTAGCAGCCTTTTCAGGATGTGGCATCCCTTATGTCCAACTATTTTCTTGATTGCCCAATTTATGTATAACTGACAAGGTGTTCCAATTGCCTGGTTATGGTATCCTTGTTCCTTCTTTGATGGGACAGTGATTATATTTTAATGGACTTTCTACACACACATTTGTCAGGTTTTAGCGGTTACTTATGTCCTCAGGTTATAATTGATGCCCAAAGGTAATTTGCACATTTAAATGAAAACGGTTGGTGATTATTCACATCCTATCATTTATAAACACAGGAAAAGATACAAGAAAGTTTGTTTCTTTACCTTCATGTCTCCTACATAGGCATTTGAATGCTGAATGCCATTCATCAGACTAGGCTGCTTCCAATTTAGCTCTTTTGTGCCTTTTTGATTTCACGTTTCATTAGTTAATAGTATTGGATTTGTGCCAAGAAAATAATATATACATGTATGACTTTGAAGTTGGAGTTGAGAGTGCATAGCAAGAAAGGCATTTGCTACTAATAACCAAATGAGAAAGCCATCATAAGTACATGCACACACACCCCCATTCTTTCATAGAAAGAGCTTAATTCTATGCTGTCTCATATCTAGTGAAACAGGCAAAAATAGTCAAATGAGTGTAACCTGTAGCCAAGGTGACCATGTGTCTTGGTTTATGCCTTGGTTTCCACACAATTATTTACAGCATCTCGTTAACTCTCCAAACTGTCCTGGTTTACATATTAAATTACGTAGCTGCCTTATCTAGGATACTTCTAAATTATTTTAAAAATTAGCTTATCAACATGCTGAGTAATATGTGACCTTACAGAAAACTTTTATTAAATAATTCTCATTTATGACTAAAATATTTACTCCTAGAAGGGTGGGTGGTTTGCTTTTGGGGTTGTTATAAAATGTTTAGTATAGTTCATTTTGGAAAATATAGAATGTATTAATGATTAATATGATCCTAAAATATATTAGTTTATGAATCTTATGGTATCACCATGGTGTGGTGGAATGATCTCTGAGCTATGAGACAAGCAGGCGACTTAACAAAGTTCACAATTTTCTCTGAGACTTTGATAGGGTAGCCGACTGCTCTCCACTTTGAGTTCTCAAATAATATAGTTGAACATAGTTGCCATATTGTCTAGCTCAAAAATGTTATAAATTTGTAAGTTAACCGTTCATGAACTGGCTTCAGTGGCAGAAATCTCTTCAAATTATCCATGATTCTATATGCATTTGGATAATGAAGATATTAGTCTATTTCATTGCTTGCATGAACTAATAATATCGGCCTTTTTTGTTACTGCTGACTAAAATGTAGAAATTTTGATATCAATAATTAAAAATGAATCTTTATGATACATTTCAAATCACATTTTTTTCCATTAATTCTATAGTCCTCACTCCCCAGTTAGAAAAATATTTTATTGGCAGCTTGTGTATTATAATTTTCAAAGTTTTAAAGCAAATTATTGCATTGATAATATAAACACTTCCATGTGTTTTGTTTGTTGTTTAATGATGTAATCAAAATAATATGAATAAAAGCTATTTAATTTAAACCTAAACAATAAACTAATGTGACATGTTTTTATTGAATGGACTTTTTATGCTGAAAAAAATCGTACATTTGTCATTGTATTGACGAAGCCCAAGTACACTTTTTCTTCTTTAAATTCTTCTGAAGAGTCTTTTAAAACATGTTTTTTCATATATTTAAAGTGCTCCTTTCTCAATGAGATATCTTACTATCATAACAATTTGACATTTAATCAGATATACTATCTTCATGTTTGTAATTTAAAATACTGTTTCTTAAAATATTTCCACCCACATTTTTTTTTTTTGCCTCTAGCTCTCCTTGTCTTCTTCCTTTTTAAAAGAGATATTAGCCAAAGCAGTATACATTTCTTAGTTATTCAACCACATTCAGATTTCAACATTTATCATCCAATTTAGCTTTCACTCTAATGGTTAACATGATATTTTTAAGATAGCCAACAGTCTCTTAACTCAGAAATCATGTGTGTGTGTATGTGGTCTTTAATCAATTTTACGTTCCTAGTGCACTTAACATTCATGTTGATTTCTTATTTTTAAAGAATTATTCTCTTTCAAACAATAAAAAATAGTTCATTTTACTCTTGTTTCCAAAATTACTCTTATTTTGCCTTCCTTTTTCTCTAGATACACATGTTTTGAGAGATCTGTACACTGATAACCTTGTTACTCTTTTCCTAAGCTATTCTCATATTTTTAGAATTTTATATGTTCCAATGACTTGAATATCTATGTAGATCATTCAAATCTTTTTAGATGATCTTAAATTGAGAATTGCATTCCCTACTTTGAAGACGCTTTATTGGCATCTTCATCTGGATTTCCTGTAAGCAGTTTAAATTCCACCTATCCAAGGCGGAATTCAATACCCCCTTCCTAGAAAAATGTCTACTCAATCTCCATTGATTGTACACTCTCCCAGTGTTGTGAAATAAGCCTCCTGGAATAATTTTTAATGAAATTTTCTCACACTTATATATATACATGAGGTTACCAGATTATACAAATGCAATTTACACAGTCTCTGATTTGAATATTTGCATTGTTATTTCTTGATACAAGCACTAATTTGCCTATGTACATGCATGTGTCTGTGTGTGTGTATGTAGAGCGGATGTACTAGTTTTGTTCATTTCTTTGTTACTTGTTTTTCTCTTTCTCAATCCATTTTTATTTTATTGACCTTGTGTCTAAAATGAATTTTCTTTTTATAAATTGATCACAATATTTATGTGTAATATATGAAACTAAAAATATAATTGTTTTCGTATTTTATGTATTTACTTTTTGAGAATCTCTCTCTATATATATACACATACATTTTATACATATATACACACATTTTATATATATATACATATTATATATCTATATATATATACATATTATATATCTATATATATATACATACACATACCTATATGTTTTTATAAAGTAGATGGGCTGGGAGCAGTGGCTCACACCTATAATCCCAGCAATTTGGGAGGCTGAAGTGGGAAGATTGCTTGAGCTCAGGAGTTTGAGAGCAGCCTGGGCAACATGGTGAGACCCAGTCTCTACCAAAAATACAAAAAGTAAATAAATAAATAAATAAGCTGGGCATGGTGGCATGTACCTGTGGTTCCAGCTACTTGGGAGGCTGAGGTGGGAGGATATCCTGAACCTGTGGGGTGGAGGTTGCAGTGAGCCAAGATCAAGCCGCTGCACTCCAGCCTGAGTGACAGAGCAAAATCCTGTCTCAAAAAAATAAAAAAATAAAAAGGGGATGAAAAATGTTTGTTTTAGGTGGTTATTAAATTTCCATGATTATAAAATTGAGAGTCAGAATCTCTATGTTTCACTGAAATTTTGCAGGATATTTTGTTTTGGCTGAAGTTTACTTGGCTCTTTCCTAGAATGCAAGTTTTTTTATTATCTGATGATTCATAAATGACACTTTACTCATGGTGCTTTAGCCATTTTTCTTTATGCATCCATACTACATATTTGATGACAGTAAATGTTTCTTATCCTTGTCATCTCTGTGAGCTATATTAGTTTTGGTTTGGCATTGTGATCTGCGCCACGTGGATAGTGTGCCCCTGATAACTCTTTGGTGAATGAATGAATAAAATATTTTTTTTGGTAGAAAGTATCTTGGGAACAAGGGCAATATTTTACATATCATAATAGCCACCCTATTCCAGCATCTGCTCGACAGCTTTTCAATATGCCTGGGTAGAATTTAAATATTCCTTGATAGAAAATCTTGTTCGATAAAAATACATCGCCGAACTTAGTCTCTAAAATAAAGGACAAAGTATATAAAATCCACACAATTTTTTAATATCTTCACTGCTATTATGAATGAAATGAACTGTATTATTTTATGATCAAGGTTAATAATGTCAAAAATACTCTTATTGTTATGCAAAATATTAATCCATTTTATACTTGGGTCATAGGAAATGTACTAAATATTGTTTAATTGAATGCATTCGTATTTAGCTTAATATTATATACCTTGGGAAAATAGTTTTAAACTTTGAGAGAAATCTGATAAAGTTACAAATGCTATTGGTTTTCTATTTTAGCTCTGTACATCAGAACAACAGCAAACCTATTTAGGAAATGAATGAGTTTTGTATGTGACCGTTATGGATTCTGTATGGAAACAACATTACACACACTAAATCCAAAAATCAGTTTCCTAATGGCTGCATTCATACATTCGAGAAATGTTTCATAACATTTCACAGCATTATGCTGAAATATGTTATATTGAGAGTTGAGCTTTGGTGCAGAAGGTTAAAAATGTACGGCTTCAAAATTGTTGTCATTCACGTTTTTCAGTTGAAAACTGGAGTACGGTAGGGCTGGTAATCAGTTCTTTGGAAGTGACAGCTGTAATAACCTGGTAGGGAATTCTCAGAGTAGTTCAAGATTTTGACCTTTGGAAGTTATAGATTTAAGTGGAAATATAATTTGGAACTGCAGATGGAAGAAACATCCACTTTCCTGGGCTAATATTAGACAGTCTTTAAAAAAATATCAAGAAGAACCAGTTAGAAGTTTTACACAGAGGAGAGGAACCAGTGCATACATATTGTGGATTCCTAATAAATGTTGTTGTCATAGCTGTAGCTTTTACATAGCCAAAGTGCATACCACAGACCCAATGGCACCCACACTTTTACTTTGTGGCTTCTGGCTGTCCACATCTTTAATGTAAATAGATGTGCCTTTTAGACAATGCTATTTTTGTATGGAGTAACTCCATTTCCATCCAAATGTCATTTCTTTCAGTTCTTATTCACTCCTACTACTGTTCTAACTTGAATTCAGTCTACTCTAGCTGAAATAAATACATATTCATTTTAAAATGTGAAATTATAACCTCTCAATCTATTGTCATCCTTTGTATCTATGCTCTTGAGTAAAAGCCTACTATATGCTTTAGTTAATTTGCTTGGGAATTAATTTCGGTAAAAGTGTGTGACTTTGCAAAAGAATAGGAAGAAAAAATAACAGGAGCATCTAAAAATATTACTATACCCTCTTTTATCACTAAATCAATTGTTTAACCTAATATCAAGAAAAATAAGAATGAAGGAAATAAAAATGTCTGTCTCTCGAACAACAAAAGACAATTTGACTAAGTAAAATACAACTACTGATTTATTTATCTAACAACTGGAATAAGGCATAAGGAGTTGATCCAGAGCATAAAGTTATAGAAATTTAGACCTGGGAAATCACACCTGGCAATCTCTCACAGCCAATAGAAAGCTGAGACCAAAGAGATTCTTTGCCTTATTCAGGCTCACAGAGATCATTAATCAGACATGGCAAAAATTCCACATTTTCAAGCTCTTTCACAGAAGTTCTTTGCATTACACCATGCTACTTCTTGCATAATGATTTAAACAATAATTTGCTAACTTATTTTGCAGCATTATTTTATAATTTTTACAAATGTGTCCACAAGTAGCTTGAGTACTCCAAAACATTTCTACTTGATCTTTCCTCTTCTTTGCCACAAAGCATTCATTGGCTCCCCATCTTTTATTCAGAGACAAAGGAAAGGTCTTTCCAGGGCACTACATGGCCCTAGGTAAACCATTCAACTCCTGCTATCTCTCTCTCTCCAACCCCATCCCCTATCTCTCCTTTACCAACTTCTCTAACTACATTGGGTTCCTTACTTTACAGCTAACCTGTCAGTCATGTTCCCTCTCCTGAGGTTTGCACTTCCTCTTTATTTTCCTAAATGTTCTTTTCTCAGATATTGGTATGGTTCCGTTTCTCACCTTCTTTAAGGCATTGTTTAAATCTCACATTCTAAAATCAGTCTTTTCCTGACCAGCCTGATTAAGGTTTCCATTTTATTAACTGCTATATCCCTACCTCTAAAAATAGTGTCTAGATTATAGTAGACCATAATATTTTTTGTTGCTGAATGCATGGTTGCATGATGAATGAGTAATGACTTATTAATTTGCATTTCCAAAAAGTAATTTATATTGAGTCAAAAGGAAGTGGGAAACAAATACTTCTTTGTTGATATGCCAAAGAGTGTGCATTGATCTATTAGAGAAACATGAATGAAATCTTTGGATATTTAAAGACGTATTGATATTATTTTCACTTTATCAATTGCTTCCCGTTGTTTCATTCCATAGCAAGTATCTTGGCAGCTAGGAGGTATTTAAATCTCTCTGTCATCACTAATATAACCAACTGGTGGTATGAATGAGAATAGTGAATGCTTAAAGGAAGCTCAATTCTTGAGAAGATATTAGTTTTATCTATGTAAAAAAGCTGTATGTACACCATGTAGTTTAGATTAATATTAGGAGATAAAAATGGCTTTAGAGTTTATTCAAAGCTTCTGCTACAGAATCCATCATTGAAAAAGAGTAGAAAGTAGACAGAAAAATGTGGTAGCCACATTTTATGGAATATTATACAGTAATATATAAAAGCAAATTACAGGTTTGCTTAGATATATACATAGAAACATGGATAGAACTTAAATGAATAGGACTTATTTAAAGGGTAAGAAAGAATATGTGTGTGTGTGTGTATATATATATATATATATATATATATATATATATACACACCAGTTTAAACATGCCACCAGTTGGTTATATATACATACACACTCATATTCTTTCTTACCATTTAAATAAGTATTATTTATATATATACACACACACATGAATATATGCATATAGAATGCATGTATATGTATATGAGTGTGTGTATATAAACACCCAGTGCTAAGTGAAAACTAAGAGTGAGAAATATATATAATATATATTAAATTGTGTCATATATATTATTTATTTTTCTCCATTAGGCATCAGCACAAAATGAGGTATGTTAAGGACTAGATGGAAGAGTTAAACTTATTTGAATTTCCCATTAACAAACACTAAATGCTATTAAAAGCAATAGCTGGCATTTATAAGCATAAGTCTTAAAATATAAAAATTAAACTAAGTTAATATCTAAAAGAAATAATGAAGTTACTGGAAGTAAAATTTCAAAGTACTAATTCTCATTCATGAAGTATGATAAATTTGTAATTAAATTTCTGAAAATGTATACATCAACACCTTCCATTGGAATAAAAGATGGAGTTCAGAATTTAAAGATAAGCAATAACAATTGAACAGGGATTAAATGATTTGAGTTAAAATCAACGGTCTGTTATATACAGTTTAAAATCTTTTGCCTTCTTCAGCATCAGCCCAGAAACCTTAAACAATATTTGAAAAATATTTTAATCCCATTTAATGCACTTCATAGTTGAAGATTAATTAGGAATACAAATACAATTGCGTGTTGTAAATTCGATTTAGAAGCAGTTTGAAGATACAAGGAAAGTATTTCTTGCCATATATGTCATTGTAAAATAGTTCCTATCAAGGAGTGTGAAATAAATGCATGTAAAGTAATGAATTCTGATTCTACTCTAATCAGATATCAGCATAGATACATATCTTCTTTTTAAGCCTTTGCATAATTTAAAGCAACAGAGCCATTTGACTCAGTTAGAAATACACATAATACACAGTAACGGAGCCATTTGACTCAGTTAGAAATACACATTTCTAAAATAGAAATATATGTGAAAGCCGGGCGTGGTGGCTTATGCCTGTAATCCCAGCACTTTAGGAGGCCAAGGCAGGCAGATCACCTGAGGTCGGGAGTTTGAGACCAGCCTGAACAACATGGAGAAACCCCGTCTCCGTTAAAAATACAAAATTAGCCAGGCATGGTGGCGCATGCCTGTAACCCCAGCTACTCGCGGGGATGAGGCAGGAGAATCGCTCGAACCCGGGAGGTGGAGGTTGCAGTGAGCAGAGATGCAGCCATTGCACTCCAGCCTGGGCAACAAGAGCAAAACTCCATTCCAAAAACCAAAAACAACAACAATAAAAAAAAAAAAAAAAGAAAAGAATAAAAGAAATATGTGTGATAACTGTTTTCTTTTCAAAAAGGAGTATTGTCATCTTGTATGATTCCTAAAGGTATTTTTCCCTTCTCTGTTCATGCTTTAATGGTGCTATACATAGGAGTGAAGCTCTACTGCATTGTCTTCAATATTTAATTGTTTATTGAGCAAAGCAGCAAAACTTTATTGCTTAGAAAGGTTTTACTGAAATCATTTATAAGCTCTGAAACCAGAGCCAACTTCACGCTTGAAGCAGATTAGCACAATTTTATTTTCTCAATTACTAAAACTCAATTTATTTAAATTAGATAGCATGTATATTTGAAAATACAGAAGACAAATTAATTAAGAAAAATTAATAGCCACTCAATTGTTTGTTTAGAAATATTTCTTATTTAATAAGTTCAATACTGACTTTTACATTTAGAGCTTAATTATGGGAGATAGCAGTAAATCACAAAATAAAGCTTCTCTCTAAGTATCCATCACAAATTGAAAATCATTGCATTTATAAATATTTACTTTAATATTCATGATTTACAGAGAAAGTTAATACAAAATACCATTCCCAGTGATACCCTTACATCCTTCTTTATTAACTAGAGACATATATTAGCATATAATTGGTAGATATAGTTCGAGGAATATGTTTTGGAATAGGTCTCTGATTTTCTTTATTTCCTCTAACATAGATGCTCTAAGGTAGATTAGCAAATTAGTTCATGTGCCCTGTAGTCGTATAAGTTATTGGTTTGACATTTTCCTACTGCTAAAATCAACAATTAATTTGCTCATTGGCTGGTGTTACTGAACAATAAATATATATTATAATTTTTCAAATACATTTTTATAAAGATACACCAGTGTTGTATATTTTTTTCCCTTTAAGCATTATTTTTCTCCTATAGGTATCATAAAGTTAGTGTCCATTAAATGATCTCATACAGAATTAGCCAATGTCAGCAAAATTGGATTTTCATTAGAAATGTTTTATCATATTTTAAAGTAATAAAATTATATGTGTACACAATATCTATAGAAATGATGCGATTTTTATTATAAATATACAACTGTTATTTGTCCCTTCTAATGTTTCTCTTATTTCCAAATTCCTTAAAAATCTAGTATTGGCTTGCTGGTATTCATTCTCTATACCTCTGCAGGAACATACATAGAGATTCTTGTCGTATAACTTTAGTAAATTTCATATAGCCTATACTACTCAGTACCTTATTTTTCTTAATATTTAGTTCATCTCTCCAGATTAGTCATTAGTATTTAGTTATTGTCAGTATAATAAACATTTAATTAATTTTCAAAGGCTTCTGAATTTCCATGATGTGTAGATGTAACACATATTTGTTCAACCTCTTGCCATTAAATGGACTAATTACTTTACAAATTCCTTCCATTAAAATAACACTATACCAAAAATATTTGTTCATATTCCCCCAGGCATTGGTGCTTTTATTTCTGTAGGTTGTATTACTAAGTGTGTTTTTTCTAGTTCAAAGAGTGTTAATTTATAATTTTAATATATACTGCAGGCTTTTTTCCAAAAAGTGTTATAGCAATTTAAATTCCAATTGATGCCCATTTTACTGTAGTATTGTGCGCAATGGCAAACACTTAAATTTACCAATTCTGAAGTTTGAAATAAGAAAATTGTGGATTTTAACTTGAATATTCTTAATCAGAAGTGCAGTAAATTCTATTATCATGGTTTTTCATAATTTAAGCTCCTTCTCTAGCAATATATTGCTCATTAAAAAAGAGAAAAGAAAGGAAAAGTAAAATTACACCAGATGAAGTAAACAGGCAAGGAAGACCTTTCTCAAGACTATTGCAATAGGAAAGAGGCAGTAGGCAGTGACGTCAACTTTGCTGAAACAAAAGGTGTGAGGGTTTTTAAGAAACAGGAGGAGCTAATGGAAAAGTATTAGAAGACATCAGTGGGGAGGTTGAACAAGGTGATTAGGCCATCTCTGTTGCTGATTGGTGCTTATTGAAGTTAGGCTCTTACCCACTCACAGAAACTGGGAGACAGAGGCCCTGTCTTTCTTGATGATTACATTTCATAGGGATTCTCCCAGGTTCTTGGGAAAGATGTTCCTGCCTTGTAAAACCGGCAAGAGGATAAGAGAAGATTTATATCTCAAAGAGGCATATAAATAATTGCAAACTTTCTAGGGCAAACATAAGAAAAGAGAGGCCATGGACCTATAGTCAGGAAGAAACCCGTCTAAGGTTTAGTCAAACTGAGGAGAACCTTACGGCCGTTTTGTTCACTATATAAAAAGTAAATTGTGCTTGTGACTTCCTCACCTAATGACAATTTACTTGCCTAATCTTCTCTGTGGAGGTTAAAGCAACTCCATCTTGGATGCTAATCTGCCATGTTGACTTCAGATTAACCCCAGTTCCAGGAATACCTCTAAGATTTAAATCCTGCCCTTAAGCATTTTTGCCTTTCCCTGAGGGATACTTCAGTTGTACTACACATTCCTTCTGAAGCACATATACACTTTCCTTATGGATATAGGCCCTGTGTCTTGGGGGTAACAGTTTGGGAATAGTGGCCCCCAACACATGGCTTCTGTTCTTAAGTCTCTGTTAAATGTTTTATTCCAAGAAACTGGATTTATCATCCCCTTTCTTCAGCCTCTTAGATTCCTCAGCCTTTGGGAAGTTTGCATATCTTTGCTCACAGGGAACTCTCTTCCCTCAATCATCATCAATCCTTGCTCTATCATGTGTTTGCTGATAGATCTATTTTTATATTCTTTTCTATCTATCTCTATCTCACATCTATTTTTATTTTTCAATTTAATTTCTTTTTAGTTTTTTTTTGTTTTTCTAAACTGACAAAATTATATGTATTTATCATGTACAATATACTGTCCTGAAGAGCATATACACTGTGGAATGACTAATGAACATATGCAGTTAACATATGCATTACCTCCATAGTTATTATTTTTGTGGTGAGAACACTTTACCTCTGCTCTCTTAGTGTTTCTCAAGAATACAATATATTCTTAATTATAGTCAGATCTCTTGAGCTTATTTTTTCTATGTAACTGAGATTTTGTATCCTTTTGCCAACACCACCTTAACCTCCAACCACCGTAGCCTCTGGTAGCCACCATTCTACTCTCTACTTCTGTGAGATCAATTATGTTTTTAGATATGTAAATGATATCATGCAGTATTTGCCTTTCTGTGCCTGGCTTATTGCACTTAAAATAATGGCCTCCAGGTTCATCCATGTCATCACAAATGACAGAATTCCTTTCTTTTTTATGGATGAATAGTATTTTGTTGTGTGTGTGTGTATATGTGTATATGTATACCACATTTTCTTTATTCATTCATCCATTGATGGACACTTAGATTCATTTCATATCTTGGCTAATGTGAATATTGCTGAAATAAAAATGAGAGTGCAGAAATCTCTTTGACATAATGATTTTATTTTCTTTGGATATATACCTAATAGAGGAATTGCATAATCTTATGGTAGTCCTAGTTTTAATTTTTTTTAAGTGTTGGAAATAAGAGCTCAGAGTCTCAAAGAAAATGAGCACTCAAATGAAAGATTTCTCAGCAAGGCAAATTTACTTCTGCAGAACGGTGCTGCTCATTCTTCTGGTCACTGCAAGAGCACAGCGAACAAAGGAGAGTAGGGGTTTTTATCCCTAACACAGTCAGTCCCTGCTACTGTGTCTGGTCCCCATTGGCTGGGGTCAGACCGCACAATCTAAGCTGATCCCAATTGCCTACTTCAAATGGAGCAGGGGTGGGGGCTACAGCAGCAGGAAGAGCAGTTTCAGAACTAAGGGTGCCAAATAAGGAACAGACATGGGTTTTTATAGATTGAGAACAGATGTGGGTTACAGATTGGGAATGGATGTGGGCTACAGATTGGGAATGGATGTGGGTTACAGATTGGGAATGGATGTGGGTTACAAATTGGGAACAGATGTGGGTTACAGATTGGGAATGTCTGGAAGCTTGTTTACCATAACTAGGGGCAAGGAAGCAAGGAAGTTAGGCTTTGAAAACAGAGGACAAGCAGAACCTTTGAAAAGGAACTCACTGTTTCCAACATTGAGGAACCTTCATACTGTTTTCCATAGTGTCTGTACTAATTTACATTCCCACCAACAGTGCATTAGGGTTCTTGTTTTTCTACATCCTCACCAACACTTGTAATTTTTTGTCTTTTTGATAATAGCCACTGTGACAAGTATGATGTCTCCTGATGATTAAAGGTGTTAAGCAAGTTTTATATACCTATTGGTCATTTGTGTGTGTGTGTGTGTGTGTATGTGTGTGTGTGTGTGTTTTGAGAAGCATCTTTCAGGTCCTTTGTCCAATTTTGAATTGGGACAATTTGTTTTGTTTGTTTGTTTTGTTTTGTTTGTGCTATTGAGTTCAGTTCCTCATTTATTTTGGATTTCAACTCCTTATCAGATGCGTAATTTGCAAATGCTTTGTCCAATTCTCTAGAGTGTCCTTTACTCTGTTGATTGTTTCCTTTGCTGTGCAGAAGCTTTTAAGTTTTATGTAATCCCATTTGTCTATTTTTGCTTTTCTTGTCTGCTGTTGCAGCCATAACCCCCCCTCCAAAAAAAAAAAAACCCAAAAAGCAACAGGCAAAAAAAAGTGTTGCCCAGATCAATGTCATTGTCATAGAGGTTATCCCCTATATTTTCTTCTAGTGGTTTCATAGTTTTAGGTCTTGTAATTAATTCTTTAATCCATGTTGAGTTGACTTTTGCATACAATATAAGGATTTAATTTCATTCTTCTAAATGCAGATATCTAGTGTTGCCAGAACCATTTATTGAGAGATTGTCCCCATAGTGTATTCTTGGCTTCTTTGTTGCAAATCAGTTGGCTATAAATGCATGGATTTATTTCTGAGCTCTCTGTTATTTTCCATTAGTTTTTGTGTCTGTTTTTATGCCAGTACCATGCTGTTTTGGTTACAACAGTAGCTTTGTAGTATATTTTGACGTCAGGTTTTTGTTCTTTTTGCTCAAAATTTCTTCAGCTATTTGGGGTCTTTTATGATTTCATACAAATTTTAGGATGATCTTTTCTCTTTCTGTGAAGAATATCATTGGTATTTTAATAGGAATTGCATTAAATGTGTATATCACTTTGGAGAGTGTAGGCATTTAAACAATATTAATTAATCCAATCCATGAACACAAGACATTTGTTATTTCATGTATTTATGTCTTCTTCAGTCTATTTAATCAGTGTTTTGTAGTTTTCAGTGTAGAGATCTTTTACCTCCTTTGTTAAATTCAATTATTTTATGTTTTTGTAGCTAGTGTAAATAGGATTGTTTTCTTGCTTTCTTTTTCAGATTGTTTGCAATTTGTGCATACAAACACTACTGATTTTTATCTGTTGATTTTATATTCTGCAACTTTACTGAAATGGTTTACTAATTCTAACAGCACTTTAGTGAAGTCTTTAGTTTTCTATGTATAAAATTATGTCATCAACAAACAGAGATGATTTAACTTCTTCCTTTGTAATTTGGATGCATTTTATTTCTTTCTCTTGCATAATTGCTCTGGTAAGGACCTCCAGTGTACTATAATGAATAGAAATGGCAAGAGTTGGCATTCTTTTCATTTTTTATATCTCAGAGAAGACACTTTTAGGTTGAGTATGATATTAGCTGTGGGTTTGTCATATACAGTATTTATTATGTTGAGACACATTTATTTTATATCTAATTTGCTGAGTGTTTTTATAATGAAAGGATGTTGAATTTTGTCAAGTGTTTTTTCTGCTCCTATTGAAATAATCATATGGCTTTTGTTCTTAATTCTATTAATTTGATGTATCACATCTATTGATTTATGTATGCTGAATCATCCTCGCATCCCTAGAATAAATCCCATGTGATCATCATAAATTATTTGTAAAATATGCTGTTCAATTTGTTCTCTCCTCTTCAATTTTTTGGAAGAGATTGAGAACTGGTATTAGATGTTCTTTAAATGTTTAATAGAAGTCATCATTGAAGGCATCAACTCCTGGGCTTTTCTTGGATGGGGGACTTTTTATTACCACTTTAGTCTCCTTACTCATTATTGGCCTGTTAAGAATTTCTGTTTCTTCATAACTCAGTCTTGGTAGGTTGTATGTATTAAGTTATTTTTCCAATTAGTTGGTGTCTAATTGTTCATAACAGTCTCTCATGATCCTTTGTATTTCTATGGTATCAGTTTTAATGACCCCTATGACTCAATCATTTGCTCTTTTGGTGCTGTCCTATAAATTCTATAAACTTTCTTGACTCATTTTCACTCCTTTTTCTTTGTTCTTGTCTGACTATTTTCACATAATCTGTTTTTGGGTTCACAGATTCTCTCTCCTGTTTGAACAATTCTGCTGTTGATCTGCTATTGCATTTTTGGTTTCATTCATTACATTTTTCACTTCCAGGACATCTCTTTGATTTTTTGTTCCTTTGTCATTCTAATCTCTCTATTAAATATCTTGTTGTGGTCATTTATCATTTTCCTCATTTCACTGAATGGCTTTCCTGTACTTTTTTGAACTTTGCTGAGTGTCCTTAGAATAATTTTCAATTTTTTTGTGTGAGAAAGTCAATCAATACATCTCGATGTTTTGGGGTCAGTCACTGACCCCTCATTTTATCCATTTGATAATACCATCTTTTCCTGATTGATCATTAACTTTGTGGTAATGTGTAGAAGTCTGCACATTTGAATTAGTATTTGTTATAATCTTTGCAGACTGGCTTTGACTGAGAAAGCTTTGTAGCAGGCATGGCACTGGGGTACAAAAGCACCCTAGGATAGATGTGGCTGGCCAGCGTGGTGTTTTCAAAAGCCCAGGGCTCAATACAGCAGTTGTGGCACTGGGATGCTCCAGATACCTGGGGCTCATTGTAGCACTCACTGCCTGCCACTGAGTGCTGTCAAGGGCTCAAATTCCCTGAAGCTGGCCTAACACTGATGTGGGCTTATGACTGAATCCTCCATGCATACCTGAAGCCTGGCGCTCTGTGGTCTTGCCTGGCTCCAGGACATGTCTAGTGTTTCATTCCTCAGGTACTGGACTAGAATATGGGTCATGATAATTTGCTCAGTGCTGAGTTTTCAAAGGCAAAGTCCTTTGATCACTTCCTTCTCTTTCCCCCAAGAAGACCGTTTCTCTCTTGTGCTGTGCTACCTAGGGTCAGGAGAGAGTGATGCAGGTAATCTAAGAATAGTCTTCCTACCTTCCTTCTTCAATGCATATTTTTCATTATTGTGCTACAACCAGGTACTGTGATCTCCCACCTGGATTTCTTATCTCTTTGGAAAGTATTTTTGTTTGTAGATAGTTGTTCAAATGGATGTTTCTGTGGAAGGACTATTGCTGAAGAATCCTGGTTTTATTCTAGTATTGTCCAAAGACAATATTCATGGAAGATACAGCTTTGACTTTTCACATTTTATGCTATCTTCCTTTTATGTTAAACTAAAATTATAACAATTGGCTGTATATGGCATTCTTGATGAACAGATGACTTCTCTCCATAATCCATTAATTTTATTCAGATGCCCTTCAATTTCCAGTTTGTAGATGAGAATTTCCAGGATTGGTAGTATTTCCTTACTTTTTTGGAATTTCTTTCTATTCTAAAGATTATAAGATTTTATCTATTTTTTGAATTAAAGATTTGTATCAGGGTATTAAGACTTGTTTGTCATTTTTCATCAACACTTTCTGGGACTTGATAAGCACTTTAAATCTCAAGGCTCAAAGAAAATGCGTCTGTTGTTTGTTTTTCCCTTTCTTTATTCCTTTATCCTCTGGAATCGCTTTCCAGGGGTTATGTCTGCTTTATGATGCAAGTCTCTTAGCTTCTTCATATTACATTTTATTCCTTTTTGTTTTTGTTTTATAGATGGAGTCTTGCTATGTAGCCCAGGCTGGTTTCAAACTTCTGGGCTCAAGCAATCCTTTCGCCTTAGCTTTCTTCATAACTAAGAATACAGTTTTCATTTTTATATTTCTTCAATATTAACACTATTTCTCCCTACCCACTCTGCACACTATGAATTTAGATTTAAGTTGTTATTATCTTATATTTTCTTTAAAGAAATTTTAAATTCAAAGTCTATTAATACCAGACATTATGTTTACATACTTGTTTAATTTCTTTCAGGAAAAAATGACTACTGTATTCTAAGGACTAGCAATGTAGACAATTTAGTCCACCACTGTACATCCCAGACTTTAAATCTTAGCGTATACCTCTTATCTATACATCTCAACAACTTACTCAGAGACACACATTCTGAACTAAAAGGCAGCTCACATAGATTTGTCACTAACTTATTCTTCTTCTGTCTTCCAAAAATTTAGATCTGTCATTGCTAACTTTAATAATAAAGATAAAATAGAAAATAGATACAGATACAGACATGCACACATATAGGTACATACACACACATATGTAGAAACATAAACATGTTTCTACAAACAAGGTATGATGACAATGTTTTTAAGCAGCATCTGGTAAACTGTATACATATGTATAGAGATATATAATGCTATTAACATTCATGTTTTAGCTGTACATTCATATTTAAATATAAATTACATAAATTGGTCATATTTACCCCAGATAGCTTTTGTTTCTCCAATAAGTGTATATTTTTGCACATGTTCTCTATCTTCAAGTGAAGATAAATAAGGTTCAGATAGAAGATGTAAGGAGACATATTTCCATATCTTCTGAAAGAGCCAGAGAATGGGTCTGGCTCTGACCTCACAATTAGACATTTTAATCATGGAATCCAAGAAGGTGGTCTCATCCTAGACTTTAAAATATGACATTATATTTAAGGGCAGCAGAGTGTCATAATTAAGTAGATCTTACACATAACTCTCTGTGCACCATTCAGGATTTGTTTGATTGACTGGGTGGAATGTTTTATAAGCAATTGAAATATGTGCTAAACTACAGAGCTTGCACATAGGGAATAGCCATATCTTAGAAAAGGAAATTGGCATCCTTCTCTAGAAACCTGTTAGTAAGCATCATCTTGATAACAGTCTTTTTCAGAATATTCCATTAAAAGAAATCTGAAACCTAAGTTTGTATTACATCTAATTGATTTTTATATTGTGTATTTTATTTTGTGCTTTATATGAAATATTGTTATACATTTTATTAAATTAATTTTATATTTTTAACTGTACTATAACATTTATATTTGCTAATATAAATTGACATTTATATTATCAAATTTAAATTTCTTTCTGAGCTACCTTAACAAATATAGTATCAAGTTACCTAGTGGAATTTAATAAAAGCTAATATTATTTTGCATTCCTCTCTGTGGGTAAAAGATACCAAAACAATCAGACGTAAATGGCAAAAGGAGACTCTTCTTACAAAGCATTAGAAGCATAACCATAACAAAGTTTGTTGTGTCTCATGTGTGTTGCTGTCTGTCCTCTACTTCTCTGTTCTCTTACGGTCAACCAGCTTCATTTGTTTCTGTGATCTGTATTTACATAGCGACTTGAATGATAATCTCAATGCCCAGTTCAAGGCCTCCTCCATTGGAACATTTGTTCAACTTTCTGATTCTCCCTGGATACCCCACCTGGTTATGGAAACAGTGGTATATTTCCTATCTTTAATGTCTAAAGATGCATATAGGGACTTTCTAACTCAGGGACAGGGAGGCAAAGTATCCAGTACAAATTGCATTACTTCATAAATGTCTCAGTATTACCAAATTCAACACATATATAAACAATGATTTTGCTTAACATGATACAAAATGTCTTTTTTTTATTAAAAATGATCATATTCAGTCAAATAAGTGGCTATATCCGTCTAAATTTTTGAGTTAACCCTGACTGCAAGTTATTGACTCACTGCTTGGTCTAAGTACAGTTAAAAAAAAAAAAAAGAAAGAAAGAATGAAACTGTGATTTATTTGTTGAAAATGCTGTGCAGGTAAACTCCTTTCTATATGAGAGGATTTCTGTGATATTCATCATTCTTGACATTCTGGTTCACATTGTCTTGTATTTCACACAAAAAAATGGATATTACTTTTGTTCCTCACCTTGACCATTTAACATTATTGCAGAAGATGAAACCCGACTCTGCTGTCCTTTAACCTTGTGTGTCTAGAATTTCATCTTATCTTTTAGGTTTATGTAGTTGAAGTGCTATAAGGTAAAGGATGGCCCATCTACTTTAGGTGCCAGCCAAGATGGATGACTTGTCCTAGATGATATATATTTTTTCGAGCCAATTGAGTGTCTGATTAATTGAAGAGAGAAAATTATTGCAAAAATTGCTAGCATGCCATTTATTCTCTTTCTGCTTTGTCTGACTTGCCTTTATGAGAATTATATTTTTGCTTCAATTTCTATCTGCATTGTTTCTGCCAGAATACTACCTATAAGACATTTTGAATCTGCAGAAATTGGGAAATAATTCATGAGATAAAATGCTGTAACAAATATCTGAGGCAATAAGAAATAAGTTACTATCAAAGTATATTAAAACTCAGACTAAGAGTATTTATATTGTCAATATAGTATAAGACCACTTATGAATTTTATGGAATAATTGATAAAAATAATTATAAAGATAAATGTATAAAATAATTTCAAGCAAGATATATATATGCATTTATCCTATACATGCCGCTACATGAATGCCATTTCCATGAAGCAGGGAGTTCACTTTCTTTAGTGCCTCATCCTCAGAAGTAAGAATGCCTGATACACAGGGGCTCTCAGTAAATACTTTTTGAATAAATGAAGGAACTAACCATTTTGTAATATACTTTCCAAAGTTTCCAGCACATCATAAAAAAAAAAAACAAGTTAGAGCAAAATGATATTTTTCAGAACTGAAAGTTGACTTAGATATGAAGACTAAAATTTCTAAAACCAGATTTTTCCTCTAACTTAGTTAGATGTAGGGTTTGTATAATGCCATATAACACTAATTCTTTCATTCAGCAGTTATTTAGTGGGCACCACCTGAGTGTTCAGCAAAGTTCTAACCAAGTTTATTTTTCATTCTCATGATACTATGAAATAATTATTGATTTTTCACACTTTTACATAAGGGAATGAGGCTCAGCATAGCATTTTTAAATGCTGAATCAATCAGTTATTTACAAAGAACCATGTAGCTAAAATATGATAAATATCCATGTCTATCCATGTCTAGACACTCATATACATAAAATTCTGAAATTTAGCTGGGAACTAAGAGCAAATATGCACGGTTCACAAATCTTAACTTATTTTTTATGTCTTGGAGAAAGTTGTTACATCTTTAGCCATGACTCAAGATTTATTTTAAGGAAAAACAATTTATTTTAAAATGTTTTAAATATTGAAGTGATAGGTAGAAAATATACATCTTTCTTCATCATTAAGTAGAGAAATTCTTACCCTCTTAAAAATAGTCCTCACTCCCTATCCCACTTTGAGTAAAGACTAATTTTTTTTTTTTTTTTTTTTTTTTTATACTTTAGGTTTTAGGGTAGATGTGCACAATGTGCAGGTTTGTTACATATGTATCCATGTGCCATGTTGATTTCCTGCACCCATTAACTCGTCATTTAGCATTAGGTATATCTCCTAATGCTGTCCCTCCCCCCTCCCCCCACCCGACAACAGTCCCTGGAATGTGATGTTCCCCTTCCTGTGTCCATGAGTTCTCATTGTTCAATTCCCACCTATGAGTGAGAACATGCGGTGTTTGGTTTTTTGTCCTTGTGACAGTTTACTGAGAATGATGTTTTCCAGTTTCATCCACGTCCCTACAAAGGACACGAACTCATCATTTTTTATGGCTGCATAGTATTCCATGGTGTATATGTGCCACATTTTCTTAATCCAGTCTATCGTTGTTGGACATTTGGGTTGGTTCCAACTCTTTGCTATTGTGAATAGTGCCACAATAAACATACGTGTGCATGTGTCTTTATAGCAGCATGATTTATAGTCCTTTGGTTATATACCCAGTAATGGGATGGCTGGGTCAAATGGTATTTCTAGTTCTAGATCCTTGAGGAATCGCCACACTGACTTCCACAATGGTTGAACTAGTTTACAGTCCCACCAACAGTGTAAAAGTGTTCCTATTTCTCCACATCCTCTCCAGCACCTGTTGTTTCCTGATTTTTTAATGATGGCCATTCTAACTGGTGTGAGATGGTATCTCACTGTGGTTTTGATTTGAATTTCTCTGATGGCCAGTGATGATGAGCATTTCTTCATGTGTTTTTTGGCTGCATAAATGTCTTCTTTTGAGAAGTGTCTGTTCATGTCCTTTGCCCACTTTTTGATGGGGTTGTTTGTTTTTTTCTTGTAAATTTGTTTGAGTTCATTGTAAATTCTGGATATTAGCCCTTTGTCAGGTGGATAGATTGCAAAAATTTTCTCCCATTCTGTAGATTGCCTATTTACTCAGATGATAGTTTCTTTTGCTGTGCAGAAGCTCTTTAGTTTAATCGGATCCCATTTATCAATTTTGGCTTTTGTTGCCATTGCTTTTGGTGTTTTAGTCTTGAAGTCTTTGCCAATGCCTATATCCCGAATGGTATTGCCTAGGTTTTCTTCTAGGGTGTTTATGATTTTTAGGTCTTACGTTTAAGTCTTGAGTTAATTTTTGTATAAGATTTAAAGAAGGGGTCCAGTTTCATTTTTCTGCATATGGCTAGTCAGTTTTCCCAACACCATTTATTAAAGAATCCTTTCCCAATTGCTTGTTTTTGTCATGTTTGTCAAAGATCAGATGGTTGTAGATGTGTGGTGTTATTTCTGAGGCCTCTGTTCTTTTCCATTGGTCTATGTATCTGTTTTGGTACCAGTACCATGCTGTTTTGGTTACTGTAGCTTTGTAGTATAGTTTGAAGTCAGGTAGCATGATGCCTCCAGCTTTGTTCTTTTTGCTTAGGATTGTCTTTGCTATTCAGGCTCTTTTATGGTTCCCTATGAAATTAAAAGTAGTTTTTTTCTAATTCTGTGAAGAAAGTCAATGGTAGCTTCACAGGGATAACATTGAATCTATAAATTCCTTTGGGCAGTATGGCCATTTTCACGATATTGATTTTTTCTATCCATGAGCATGGAATGTTTTTCCAATTGTTTGTGTCCTCTCTGATTTCCTTGAGCAGTGGTTTGTAGTTCTCTTTGAAGAGGTCCTTCACATCCCTTGTAAATTGTATTCCTTCGTATTTTATTCTCTTTTTAGCAATTGTAAATGGGAGTTCACTCATGATTTGGCTGTTTGTCTATTATTTGTGTATAGAAATGCTTGTGATTTTTGCACATTGATTTTATATCCTGAGACTGTTGAAGTTGCTTACCAGCTTATGGAGATTTTGGGCTGAGACAATGGGGTTTTCTAGGTATAAAACCATGTCATCTGCAAATAGAGAGAATTTGACTTCCTCTCCTCCTATTTGAATACCCTTTATTTATTTATCTTGCCTGATTGCCCTGGCTAGAACTTCCGATACTGTGTTTAATAGGAGTGGTGAGAGAGGACATTCTTGTCCTGTGCCGGTTTTCAAAGAGAATTCTTCCAGGTTTTACCCATTCAGTATGATATTGGCTGTGGGTTTGTCATAAATAGCTTTTACTGTTTTGAGATATGTTCCATTAATACCTAGTTTACTGAGAGTTTTTAGCATAAAGGGGTGTTGAATTTTGTCAAAGGACTTTTCTGCATCTATTGAGATAATCATGTGGTTTTTGTCATTGGTTCTGTTTATGATGGATTACATTTATTGATTTGTGTATGTTTAACCAGCCTTGCATCCCAGGGATGAAGCCAAGTTAATCACGGTGGATAAGCTTTTTGATATACTGCTGGATTCAGTTTGCCAGTATTTTATTGAGGATTTTTGCTTCTATGTTAATCAGGGATATTGGCCTGAAATTTTTTTGTGTGTCTCTGCCAGGTTTTGGTATCAAGATGATTCTGGCATCATAAAATGAGTTAGGGAGGAATTCCTCTTTTTCTATTGTTTGGAATAGTTTCAGAAGGAATGCTACCAGCTCCCCTTTGTACCTCTGGTAGCATTCATCTGTGAATCCTGAGCTTTTTTTGGTTGGTAGGCTATCAATTAATGCCTCAATTTCAGAACTTGTTATTGGTTTATTCAGGGATTTGACTTCCTGGTTTAGACTTAGGAGGGTATCTGTGTCCAGGAATTCATTCATTTCTTCTAGATTTTCTAGTTTATTTGTGTAGAGGTGTTTATAGTATTATCTGATGGTAGTTTGTGTTTCTGTGGGATGGGTGGTGATATCCACTTTATCATTTTTTATTGCATCTGTTTGATTCTTCTCTGTTTTCTTCTTTATTAGTCTGGCTAGTGGTCTATTTTGCTGATCTTTTAAAAAAAAACAGCTCCTGGATTCATTAATTTTTTTGAAGGCTTTTTGCATCTCTATCTCCTTCAGTTCTGCTCTGATCTTAGTTATTTCTTGTCTTCTGCTAGCTTTTGAATTTGTTTGCTCTTGCTTCCCTAGTTCTTTTAATTGTGATGTTAGGGTATCAATTCCTCCCGGGAGCCACACATGCAGTTAAGATGGCCGAATAGGAACAGCTCTGGTCTGCAGCTCCCAGTGAGATCAACGCAGAAGGCGAGTGATTTCTGCATTTCCAACTGAGGTACCCGGTATATCTCATTGGGACTTGTTAGATAGTGGGTGTAGCCCACGCAGGGCGAGCAGAAGCAGGATGGGTCGTCACCTCACCCGGGAAGCACAAGGGGGCCGGGGAACTCCCTCCCCTAGCCAAGGGAAGCTGTGAGGGACTGTGCTGTGAGAAACAGCACACTCTGGCCCAGATACTATGCTTTTCCCACAGTCTTCGCAAGTTTTATATTTATCACTACCTTTCTTAATACATATATATTACACTTTGTATCCATATATCCACCAGGGGCATGTAGGTTAAAACTATGTCTTGGCTATTGTCAGTAATGCTCAATGAACCTGGTAGTGAAGATATCTATTCAAAATACTAGCATGCGCTTTAGATATTTCCAAAAAGACCCCAAAACACAAGCAACTCAAATAAAAAGTAAATAGACAAATTGAACTGCATCAAACTAAAAAGTTGTACACAGCAAAAGAAGCAATCAACAGAATGAAGAGAGAACAACAGAATGGGAGAAAATATTTGCAGACCATGCATCTGATTGGTAGTTAATATCCAAGATATGTAAGGAACTCAAAAAACTCAATAGTACAAAAACAAATAACCCAATTTAAAAATGGGCAAAAGGCTTGAATAAATATTTTTTTCATAGTAAAACACTCTAATAGCTAATAGGTATATGAAAAAATGCTCAATATCACTAATCATCAGGAAAATGCAAATTAAAACTGCAATGAGATATCACTTCATACTCATCAGCGTGCTATTATCAAAAGGCAAAATATAACAAGTACTGGAGAGGATGTGAAATAAAGAACTCTCACACTCCTTTGGTGAGAATGTAAATTAGTGCAGCTATTATAGAAAATATTGTGAAGTCTCCTCAAAAAATTGAAAATGATCTAGCAGTCCCACTTCTGGGTTTATATACCTTACCTTCTTAATTCAGTCAGAATATCACTTTGCGCCTCTATTATAACCCACATAAATTTGTTTTTGTATTATTATTATTGAAACAAAAAATTTTAATGTTTAGCATTGAACTTTTAAACTGAATTTACAATAATATTAGATAGTTTAACCCAGACGGATTCCATTTATTTTTATTTTTATTTGATACTGTTAACTGCCTAAAATACTTAGCTCTTGTTGGAATTAAATTTTCGATTTGAAGTATGTAACCAAGGAGGGGTAAGTGAGATCTTCGGGACACAACGTTTTGGAAGATATTCATAATTGCCATGCAAATGCCAGCTCTGCATTTGGCCATTTAACTAAAAGATTGTTTAGATATGGAGTAAACAATTAACTACTTTTACTTCAGCTTTTGTGCATTTATCAGAAATTTTGAAATTTAAAGGAGTGAATTTAATTTTAGGAAAAGTATTTATTTGGTAAAATAAACACTTGCTTCAAAAAGTGATATGTAAATACATCTTCTGTGGCTGCGCACTTTACGTGTCATCTTTGGACATAGTCTTAAAAGTAATTGACATTCACTGGAATTTTTGTTTTCCACTTTCCATGTTACATTATTATCAAACACATATCCAAAAAGATGGACAAGTATTTTGTGCCAGTTTCATATTCATCACTACCTTTCTTAATACATAACAATTTTTTACTCAGTTTTTTACTACACATGTACTTCTTTAGCTTGTTGATGGCAAATGATTTACATAATGTCTTAAAAATGTAGCCAAACAATAAAACAAGTAAGGATTTATATCAGACAATAAGTGACAAAACCATATAGAAAGAACCTTATGAACTTTATCTGTTCTCCCATGCAAACTAGATTAGTTTTCTCATGTCTTCACTTTGAGATTCAGTCTCTCTTTCCTTCAGTTATTTTGATTAATCTATAATTTCACACTTTTCCCACTGACCATTTAGGAGGCAGCCTGACTGCTTGAGATACACAGACGTTTGCTACATTGGTTATAGGATAACTGTCAGCAGGGACATCAAATACCTGCCCACCATCGCGAGAGATTGAGGGAGTACCTAAGTGTACTTGTTTTAATCAGTGTGTGTTCTCCATTGTGTCTTTTAAAGAAAAGTACTTTTAGGGTGTCAGAAAAAGAAAGATGAGTTATGAGACATCATTACATTTGGCCATGGGTTGAGAACTGTTCTAGGTTCTTGTGTTTCACGGGCCCTACACGAGTCTGTGCAGAACCAACTTATACAAAGATGTCTGCCCTACTGTCTATCTTAGTCAGCTCAGGCTACTGCAACAAAATGTCATGGACTAGATGGCCTAAACAACGGAAATTTATTTCTCACTGTTCTGGAGGCTGGGAAATCCCACAAAATGGATGGCTAGCCAATTTGATTTTTGGTTGGCTGTCTTCTTGCTGCATCCTCACACAATGGAGGGAGAGCTAGCTCAGTTCTCTTTCTCTTTTGATAAGAATATTAATCCCATCGTGGAAGCTCTATATGACCACATCTAACCCTGTTTAACTCCCAAAGTCCCCACCTCCTCATACCATCACACTGCGGCTTAGGGTTTCAACCTACGAGTTTAGGGAGAACAGAGACATTCAGTTCATAATCTCATTTCAGATTGTTTTATTTCAACTATTAATAATGGTCTCTATTTTAAAACCTGGTATAAATATATTGACAACAGGCATAGGCATAAACTAAGATTCCCCATCACATAAGAGGTAGTTAATGATGCCCATGAAGCCAGTCTTATGCCTATTTTACAAATGAAGATTATTAGAGAAGATTCACACTAGTCAGATAGTTAGTAGAAGAGCCAAAACTGAACTTGGATTATGTAGGTCCTGAGCCTGTTTTTGTTTTAACATCATACTGTTGTGCAAACCACTGGATACTATTACTATTTAGTTGAAAGTTCATTGCTTCCACTTTTTAAACTGTAAATTCCCTTTCTATAAATCTTGTTCTTATGACTTTTTATGGATATGCATTTAACATTATTATATATAACATATGCAACAGGTTACAATGTATTACTTAAATATTTGTTTCATGCTGAAATGTATAAAATACAAATTAAGTCCTTTAGGAATTAGAGATGTAATTAACATATTTTTTATTTTTCTGTAAGATGGATCACACATACTAAATCTAAACAATCTGTAGAAGACTATTCTTTATTACCTCAATTTAATGAAACACATTATAATAATTTACCATCAATCAAACTGACTCATCATTTGTTCATAGAAAAATAATATAGGAAAAAATCTTTAAACAGTAATTTTCTAGGTATTTTATTCTCTTTGAAGCAATTGTGAATGGGAGTTCACTCATGATTTGGCTCTCTGTCTGTTATTGGTGTATAAGAATGCTTGTGATTTTTGCACATTGATTTTGTATCCTGAAACTTTGCTGAAGTTGCTTATCAGCTTAAGGCTGAGACAATGGGGTTTTCTAGATATACAATCATGTCATGTGCAAACAGGGACAATTTGACTTCCTCTTTTCCTAATTGAATACCCTTTATTTCTTTCTCCTACCTGATTGCCCTGGCCAGAACTTCCAACACTATGTTGAATAGGAGTGGTGAGAAAGGGCATCCCTGTCTTTTGCCAGTTTTCAAAGGGAATGCTTCCAGTTTTTGCCCATTCAGTATGATATTAGCTGTGGGTTTGTCATAAATAGCTCTTATTATTTTGAGATATGTCCCATCAATACCTAATTTATTGAGAGTTTTTAGCATGAAGGGCTGTTGAATTTTGTCAAAAGCCTTTTCTGCATCTATTGAGATAATCATGTGGTTTTCGTCTTTGGTTCTGTTTATATGCTGGATTACATTTATTGATTTGCGTGTGTTGAACCAGCCTTGCATCCTAGGGATGAAGCCCACTTGATCATAGTGGATTAGCTTTTTGATGTGCTGCTGGATTCAGTTTGCCAGTATTTTATTGAGGATTTTTGCATCGATGTTCATCAGGGATATTGGTCTGAAATTCTCTTTTTTTTGTTGTGTGTCTGCCAGGCTTTGCTATCAGGATCATGGTGCCCTCATAAAATGAGTTAGGGAGGATTCCCTCTTTTTCTATTGATTGGAATAGTTTCAGAAAGAATGGTACCAGCTCCTCCTTGTACCTCTGGTAGAATTCGGCTGTGAATCCATCTGGTCCTGGACTTTTTTTGGTTAGTAAGCTATTAATTATTGCCTCAATTTCAGAGCCTGTTATTGGTCTATTCAGAGATTCAACTTCTTCCTAGTTTAGTCTTGGGAGGGTGTAGGTGTCGGGGAATTTGTCCATTTCTCCTAGATTTTCTAGTTTATTTGCACAGAGGTATTTATAGTATTCTCTGATGGTAGTTTGTATTTCTGTGGGATCGGTGTTGATATCCCCTGTATCATTTTTATTGTATCTATTTGATTCTTCTCTCTTTTCTTCTTTATTAGGCTTGCTAGAGGTCTATCAATTTTGTTGATCTTTTCAAAAAACCAGCTTCTGGATTCATTGATTTTTTGAAGGGATTTTGTGTCTCTATCTCCTTCAGTTCTGCTCTGATCTTAGTTATTTCTTGCCTTCTGCTAGTTTTTGAATGTGTTTGCTCTTGCTTCTCTTGTTCTTTTAATTGTGATGTTAGGGTGTCAATTTTAGATCTTTCCTGCTTTCTCTTGTGGGCTCAAACAAATTTACAAGAAAAAAAACAAACAACCCCATCAAAAAGTGGGCAAGGGATTTGAACAGAAACTTCTCAAAAGAAGACATTTATGCAGCCAACAGACACATGAAAAAATGCTCATCATCACTTGCCATTAGAGAAATGCAAATCAAAACCACAATGAGATACCATCTCACACCAGTTAGAATGGCCATCATTAAAAAGTCAGGAAACAACAGGTGCTGGAGACGATGTGGAGAAATAGGAACAGTTTTACACTGTTGGTGGGACTGTAAACTAGTTCAACCATTGTGGAAGACAGTGTGGCAATTCCTCAGGGATCTAGAACTAGAAATACCGTTTGACCCAGCTATCCCATTACTGGGTATATACCCAAAGGAATGTAAATCATGCTGCTATAAAGACACATGCACACGTATGTTTATTGTGGCACTACTCACAATAGCAAAGACTTGGAACCAACCCAAATGTCCAACAATGACAGATTGGATTAAGAAAATGTGGCACATATACACCATGGAATACTATGCAGCCATAAGAAATGATGTGTTCATGTCCTTCGTAGGGACATGGATGAAGCTGGAAACCATCATTCTCAGCAAGCTATCACAGGGACAAAAAACCAAACACCGCATGTTCTCACTCATAGGTGGGAATTGAACAATGAGAACACATGGACACAGGAAGGGGAACATCACACACCGGGGCCTGTTGTGGGGTTGGGGGAGGGGGGAGGGATAGCATTAGGAGATATACCTAATGTAAATGACGAGTTAATGGGTGCAGCACACCAACATGGCACATGTATACATATGTAACAAACCTGCACATTGTGCACATGTACCCTAGAACTTAAAGTATTATATATATATAAAAAACAGTAATTTTCTAACTACATTTTTATGACATCAGAAATGACCACAAATAATTTTATCACAGCATAATTGCTACTAACTTTGTATGTAAAGACTACCAAAAGTAGTATATGAAGCTAATCATAATAGCTGTGGATCCTAAAACTTTCAATAAATTCTACTTATACTTCTTATTCAATTGATAATACTTTGAAGATGTTTCTAGGCTTTAGTTAGGATGCCAAATTTTTTGAGTGGTGAAAGCATATGAATATTTCAGTATAGAAAAATGATGATATGTATTGTAAATGAGTAAATATTTGTCTATAATTATGGATATAATATATGTTACATTTATATATGTATGTTTTGCCTGCTATTTTAAATAACAGGCATTGGGAACGTTGAAGTGGAGGTTATTTAGATATATTTCTCTGTAACTTTTACTGTTTAATATCCTTGAGAATTTATTCAAGGACCTTGTGAATTTATCCAAAGAGATTTGAATGATATTTGAAGATTTATTTTGTAGCTGTTTTAGTTTATTTTGGTCTCTTTAAAAAATGACCTCCATAGCTACCTTCCCCTCTGCTCTATGGAAAGCAAAATTATTTATTCTTCAGAAGTAGGACAGAAAATTGCACACCTAGAGGGTAGACTATATGTGACATAATCCATCTAGAATTGTGTATATTAAAATCAAAGCTAGAAAGAATTTAGAGATCATTGGGTAATACTTAATATGTATATCACGGTTAAGAAAGCATTTATATATTCTACATAAGTGGATATTTAGATAACATAAATGTATCCTTCAAGTGTCAAAATCTGACTTAAAAAAAAGGGAGGGCTGGGAAAATTTCTAAAATGCCTTACACTCTCCTATTCCTCTTTCAGCAGATTCAGGTGATTTGTGTCTTGTCGTTTGTGTAACTCAGCATTTCACAAGGAGGGAGAGTTAGATACTCATTTGAACACTGTCTATGTTGTCTCATTTATTTGATTCATTTTCCCATCCTTTTGGCTGACAGAGGCTCAGTACTTAGGCCAGGTGGTAGAGCCAACAAATCTTCAAGAGAATATAAAATGTTGGCAAAATCAACAAACCTCAGATTTTAAATGTCACACCAGCATTTTCGTTGGCCTTATGACTGTGCTTTATTCAATTAAATAAGAAGCAACTTGGATTTTGCATTACTGATTTCTGTGATAATTTATTTTGTTTTTAGCTACAATATATAAAACATCTTCTCTTATTAAGAAATATTGTAGTTTGGCAGTTAAGTCAATAAAAGCCTTTCTTCTCATTCAGGTATAAGTGGAATGTCCCTGTTTCCAGAATATGGTGTTCAGTCTGCCACATGCCAACCCTTACAAGAAAGTTCAGCCTTTTTCCACAGGGTCATTCATCTAAGTTTTCATATCCAGCTCTATACTTGTATGCTGCTCACTTATGTCCAGGATAAGAGAGGGCTTCCCACATTGCAGCAAGCTTAGTTGATTGTTTTGTTTGTTTGTTGTTTGTTGTTGTTGTTTGAGACCGAGTTTCGCTCTTGTTGCCCAAGCTGGAGTGCAATGGTGCAATCTCGGCCCACTGCAATCTCCACCTCCTGGGTTCAAGCAATTCTCCTGCCTCAGCCTCCCGAGTAGCTGGGATTACAGGCACTCACCATCACGCCTGGCTAATTTTTTGTATTTTTAGTAGAGACAGGGTTTCTCCATGTTGGTCAGGCTGGTCTGGAACTCTCAACCTCAGGTGATTCACCTGCCTTGGCCTCCCAAAGTGTTGGGATTACAGGCGTGAGCCAACGTGCCTGGCCTGTTGTTGTTTTTTTAATCAGAACATACGTCTGTCACAAAAAGCACCAGCCAAGATACAGTAGCACTATGGGTCTCAGAGAAGATATCTCTGGGCAGAGTGACCTGTCCTAGCCACCCTGCCTTCTCAGATCATGTTCAGTGATGAAAGATTTCTGCCAAACAAGCCAGGGTCCTCAGGGCCCAAGTCCACTGTAGAAGAGGTTGATGAAGTGTCTTGGATTAGCCCCGAGTGGTTGGTGACAGCAGAGACACTAGCTCAGCTGGAGCCAGTTTGTCTGCCATTGAGAGCATTCTTGGCAGAGAAATACTAGTTGCTATAGGGAAGCAGAGCCAACCTTGGCAGAGCTATCTGGCAAGACGTGATGGCTATAGTTGGGAAGCAGGCTTCAAAGTTTATTATCTAATTTGTAGTTATTGGGGCTACTTTGCTACTGCCACAAGCAGCACAAAATGTTAAGGATGACAGAGCATAGAGTCTTGAATAAGATTATAAACACTAACAACTGACTTCTTAAGTTAAAATTCTGGCTGCATCACTTAGCTAAATCATTAACTTAGCTTACTGCATTAGTCACTTGGGCAAGTGGCTTAATCTTGTTTGCCTCCATTTTCTCATCTATAAAATGAGCATACTATTTGTAACCTTCTCCATAGGTTTATTGTGAGATTTAAATAAATTATTGAAATAAAGTGCTTAATTATCTGGGTGTGATACCATGCACCTGTAATCCCAGCTACTCGAGAGGCTGAGGCAGGAGCGTGGCTTGAACCCAGAAGGCAGAGCTTGCAGTGAGCCAAGATCACGCCACTGCACTCCAGCCTGGGCCATAGAATGAGACTCCATCTCAAAAAAAATAAAATGAAATAAAATAAAATAAAATAATGCTTAAAATAGTGCCTAGTACTTCATAATTATTAAATAAATATAACTTATTTTTCAAGTGTTAACGTTCATTTACAAAGTGAATGATTATTTCTGCTCAACATGAGTGGATCATTCTTTCACATCACATATATGGTACATTTCAAGTTATAAATCTTTCATCAAGGGGATGAGTTTTTAAAAGCAGACATGCTATTGCTGATTTTGACATCAGTATTCATTTATGGCATCTCATGTGTTACATAACATATAATACTAGTACAAGACATATTGAGCTTGAAACACATATCTTATGGATGTTTTATTAACTGATTTGTATTTATTTTTCCACACCTTAAAGTTTGATTCATTTTCAGATTAAAGATAATGAGATTTCTTTTATTGACCATCCTCAGAACTCTTTCTTTAATGCCCTGTTGTTGTCCGAAGATACTGCTTATACTTTATTGGCTGAAGGGAATAATTCAAATTCCAGTCAGAAAGTACAATGAATACTTTTTGAAATAATTCAATCTCAGAACACTTGGAGCTTGGTTAATCCATGTCTACATGGCATCAATTAACTATATAATTGAATTATACATTATATAATTGGAATGTATAATTCAATCTAAATTATGAAAATAATGAATAAAAGAAATTGATTTGGTTTAAACTTTTTATGCAATTCCAATGATATTTGTCATAGTAAAGATCTGAAAAAAAACCCTTTAATAGTTCTCCACATTTCATCAGAAATAGGTTAACTTTAAACATTGAATATATTTGCTATGCAGGACACTACTCTGTCACCAATTAAATCACCAAGTGGGCAAAAAACTAGTCGTAGAGGTTTTTTCTACCTTCAAATTGCCCTTTCAGTGTCTTCAAACAGCTTCTATTAACTCTCTTGCCTTCATCTACTGCCCCAGGAAATCTGATATGTATAGTTTTCTATGACTTTGATGGAAGTCACACATTGAAAATGATTTTAATCAAGACTTTTCAGTTATTCAACAACATAAATGAGTTTGGGAAAACTTCTTAATTATTGATATTAAGGGATAAAAAATGATTTAAACTTCTTATATTAGAAATATTTTTCAAAGCTTTATTTGAAATCTCCTGACACTGACTATAGCCTTCTAATATAGACCCCAATATTCAACTACCATGACTCAAAACTAATTTTAAAAATACCTCTTCTCTTTACCGCTAAGTAAAGTACAGCTTTACTCTTTACACCTAAGAAAAGCACCGTTTCATTTTCATAACATGATTGAGTTTACTAAAAAATTAAATGTGAGTAGATTCTTAGGTTTAGTGTTTTTAAAATGTAATGTTATTCAAGGAATAACAAATTTTTCTTTTTTTCTTTTTTTTTTCAACTTTCATGTCCCAGATCATCCTTTCTTCCTTTTTTTTTATTATTATACTTTAAGTTTTGTGATACATGTGCAGAACGTGCAGGTTTGTTACATAGGTATACATGTGCCATGGTGGTTTGCTGCACCCATCAACCCATCATCTAGGTTTTAAGATCCACATGAATTAAATATCTGTCCTAATGCTCTCCCTCCCTTGCCCCTGACCTCCTGACAGGCCTCAGTGTGTGATGTTCCCCTCTCTGTGTCCTTTTCTTGTTTTCTTAAGAGCTACCACCTCATATTAGAACTCAGAAGCTGGTGCACTTTTCATAATGTTGAATTTTACTCATTTACTAAGTTAAAAGATTCTTAAGGTATTCCTTCATATTGGAACTCATACAGTGCACTGTGAAAGGTTGGCTATCTGTTATTATTAAATCTTATTTTCAAAAGACACCCGAAATTTAACTCAAGAAATGAAAATCATTTCAGATTTAGCTAATAAATGAAAATAAGTTGCAAATAACTTTTAAAATATTACTTCTAATTTTATTTCAATGTATCAGTTAAATTCATTTTGAGAAAGCAAGATAATAAAAGCTTACCCCTATTTTATCTCTAAAATAAAGACTCTTACTGCAGTGGGTTTATAGTTCATCATACATATTCACGTAGATTTTTGTGTGTATATTATTTATATATTAGCATATAATATGATATATCATGAATATGTAGATAAGAATGTGTATGTCCCTGAGTTACTGAAAATAGTAACTTCAAAAGAGTAAAAATGATACACACATAAATTCATGTTTGTGGTTAATATATTTGATAAAATTCTATCCATTTTAAAAATTGATTGTCCAATTCTAAAGTCTAAAATGAAACTGTGCCAAGACTTCAGTCGTCATTTATGTCAAATAAATCTTATAAATTAATTTGAGATAGTTCTAAACAATAAAAGAAAAGAGGATATGTGCTAAATCTATGTTTAATTAGATTAAAAGTTCAGTGAAATTGAATTATTAAAACTAACATTTATTTTGTTATTGTTTGTATTTTTACAATTGTCTTAGAAATATTCAAATGAATTTTCCTTGATTCTTTGCATGTAAAATCCCATATCCTTATCCCTAAATATTTACTTTGATAAAAGACATGTGGCTTATACCTGGCACAATACTTAGAAGATTATAAGTGAATAATTTTTAGGTATTATTGTTTGATTGATTTTATGCAAGGAATAATCACAATAATATATATAACGCGCATAATACAGTGCCTGGTGTTACACATTCTTAATAAAGATTAGGAAATATTATCTTTTCATTATTGTATTCATAGTGGTGGTTATAAGTTCAAAAGAATTCGCATATACTTTAAAAAGGTCCAAGGTAGATTTTTTTGATAAATGCTTATGATTATATTATGCTACTTGAATGCTGTAATATGTCAACTTAAATGAGAAAAGATAGAATGCTTCTCCTCTATAGATTTCTATTTTCGCACGTTTTAAGTTTTGCTTTTGAGTGGAAGAAAGATGCATGAGTAGGTGAAATAAGGAAGAGGAAACATACCAAGCAGTATTCCCACCTCACTCAAAGAAAAGGAGCGAGATGGGAATAATCCCAGCAAAATCAAAGCAAAGCAACACATTTTGATAACTTTACCAGCTCAGTCAGAGAAGTGGAAGTAAAAGATTACTTCTATCAATACAACTTTTTTTTCTTCAAGTAGTAAATTCACGGAAAATATGCTGAGAGTTCTCATCAATCATACGGAAACAATGCAAACTATATCATTGTTATTAGCTTGGTGCAAAAGTAATTGCAATTTGCACCAAGCTAATATAAAAATTAATTAATCAATGAGATTATATACATAGAATTCCAGAATTATAAGTGTGTAACTGCTGTTACAGGGATACTTCATTTTATGGTGCTTTGCTTTATTGTACTTTGCAGATACTGCATTATTTACAAATTGAATATTTGTGGCAACCTTGCATTGAGCAGGCCTATCAGCACCATATTTCCAACAGCATGGGCTCATTGTGTATCTCTGTGTCATATTTTGGTGATTCAAAAATTACTTTTAATTTCTTCATTATTATTATATCTGTTGATGGCAATCTGTGATCAGTGATTTTTGTTGCTACTATTGTAATTGTTATGTGGTGCCATGAAGTGCACCTGTTATGGTCTGACTCTGTGTCCCCACCCAAATCTCATCCGGAATTGCAATACAATTGTAATCCCCACATGTTGGGGGAGGGACCTCGTGGGAGGTGATTAGATCGTGGATATGGTTCTGTCATGCTGTTCTCATGATAGTGAGTGAGTCTCACAAGAGTTGATGGTTTTATAAGCATCTGGCATTTCCCTTGCTGGCACTTCTCTCTCTTGCCAACATATGCAGAAGGAAGCATTTGCTTCCCCTTCTGCCATGATTGTAAGTTTCATGAGGCCTCCCCAGCCATCCAGAACTGTGAGTCAATTAAACTTCTTTCCTTTATAAATTACCCAGTCTTGGGTATTTCTTCGTAGCAGCATTAAAACAGACTAACACAGCACCCATATAAGGTGTCACATTTAGATCAATGTTGTGCATCATTCTGACTGCTCCACCAATCAGCTGTTTCTATCTCACTCCTTTTCCTTGAGCAACCCTATTACCTGATACATGAAAATATTGAAATGAGGCCAATTAATAACCCTACAATAGCCTCTAAATGTTCAAGTGAAAGGAAGACTACCACATCTCTCACCTTAAATGAAAAGCTGGAAATGGTTAAGCTTAATGAGAAAGGCCTGTTGAAAGTTGAAATAGTTGAAACCTAGGCCCCTGCATCAGTTTTCTAAGTTGTGAATTCAAAAGAAAAGTTCTTAAAGAATATTAAAAGATCTACTTCAGTGAATACACGAATGAAAATAAAGTGAAACAGCTTTACTGCTGATAGGGAGGAAGTTTGAGTGGTCTGAAAGGAAGATAAAACCAGCCACAACATTCCCTTGGATGAATACCTAATCCAGAGCAAGACCCTAATGCTCTTCAGTTCTGTGAGAGGTTAGGAAGCTGCAGAAAAGTTGGAATCTAACAGGTTGGTTCATGAGGTTTAAGGAATAAGTCATCTCCGTAACATAAAAGTGCAAGGTGAAGCAGCAAGTGCTGATATAGAAGCTGCAGCAAGTTATCAAGAAGATCTAGCTAAGATCATTGATGAAGGTGGTTACACTAAACAATAGATTTTCAGTGTAAACAAAACAGCCTACTACTGGAGGAAGATCCCACCTACAACTTTTATAACTATATAGAAGTCAGTGCTTGGCTTCAAATTTCAAAGGACAGGCTGACTCTCTTAGAGCCTAATGCAGCTGGTGATAAGTTGAAACCAACACTCATTTACCATTCCAAAAATCCTAGAGTTCTTAAGAATTATGCTAAATCTATTCTGCCTGTGCCCTAAATGGAACAACAAAACCTGAGTGATAGCATGGTTGTTTATAACACGGTTCACCTAATATTTTAGACTCACTGTTGAGACCCACTGCTCAGAAAAAAAAAAGATTTATTTCAAAATTTTACTGCTCTTTGACAATGTACCTGGTCACTCAAGAACTCTGATGGAAATGTACCAAAAGACTAATGTTACTTTCATGTCTGCTAAGACAGCATCCATTCTGTAGCCCAAAGACCAAAGAGTATTCTCGACTTCAAAGACTTATTATTTAAGAAATATCTCACATAAGGCTATAGCTTCATAGATAGTGATTCCTTTGTTGGATCTCAACAAAGTAATATAAAAACTTGTGCAAAAGATTTTCCATGCAAGATGCTTTTAAGAACATTTGTGTTTCTTGGAAGTAGGTCAAAATATCAACATTAACAGCAGTGTGGAAGATGTCAATTCCCACCCTCATGGACGATTTTGAGGGATTCAATACTTCCATGGAGGAAGTAACTGCAGACATGATGACAATTGTAAGAGAACCAACATTAGAAGTGGGGCCTGAAAATGTGACTGAATTGCTGCAATCTTGTGATAAAACTTTAGTAAATAGGAATTGCTTCCAATGGATGAGCAAATAAACTGATTTCTTGAGCTAGAATCTACTCCAGGTGAAGATGCTTTGAACAATGTTGAAATGACAGAAAGTGTTGGGAATATTAAATTTATAAACTAAGTTGATAAAGCAGCAGCAAGGTTTGAGAGAATTGACTCCAATATTGAAAGAAGTTTTACTGTGGGTAAAATGCTATTAAATAGCATCACATGCACAGAGAAACCCACAGATAAATTCTGCTTATTAAAAAAAGTATATAAAAAATATTTTTTCCAAGTATAAAGAATATGCTGGTTATAAGCCAAAAGAACGAAAGGGCCGGGCATGGTGGCTCACGCCTGTAATCCCAGCACTTTGGAGGCCGAGGCGGGTAGATCACGAGGTCAGGAGTTCAAGACTAGCCTGGCCAACATGGTGAAACCCTATACCTACTAAAAACACAAAAAATTAGCTGGGCGTCATAGTGGTAGGTGCCTGTAATCCCAGCTACTTGGGAGGCTGAAGCAGGAGAATCTCTTGAAACCGGAAGGTGGAGGATGCAGTGAGCCGAGATTGCGCTAATGCACTCCATCCTGGTCAACAAGAGCAAAACTCTGTCTCAAAATAAATAAATAAATACATAAAATTAAATAAAATTATATATATATAGATGTGTGTGTGTGTGTGTGTGTATTTTTTTTTTTTTTTTGAGACAGTGTCTCACCGTGTCGCCTAGGCAGAAGTGCAATGGCGCCATCTCAGCTCACTGCAACCTCCGCCTCCTGAGTTCAAGCATTTCTCCTGCCTCAGCCTCCCAAGTAGCTGAGGCTATAGGCACGTGCCACCACGCCTGGCTAATTTTTTGTATTTTTAGTAGAGACAGGGTTTCACCATGTTATCCATGATGGTCTCGATCTCCAGACCTCATGATCCACCCGCCTCAGCCTCCCAAAGGGCTGAGATTACAGGCGTGAGCCACTGTGCCCAGCCAAAATAAAATATTTTTAAAACCTATGGTATCAGGGCATAAACTATACTTGAAGTTAGTATTACTTTTAGTAATAGCAATAGAAAGATGTGAATACAATGGAAAAGTGATTTACTTATGCAATAATTTTCATCTTGAGAGTGTCAGGCTGTAATGAGTAAAGTGGGATACAGAAAAAGCGAAATAAGAAGACATTTAAAACAATAAGCAGAACTCCATATTCCCAGCTCTTCCCAAAGATAGCTTTAATTTACAAGATGTCTTTATTTAAATAGTGAGTCTGATGACATAGCATGAAAAAGCTACTTTAAAATATATGAATATGTATGTAATTATCCATACCAAAGTAGGTAGAATGAATCACAATTTTATAATTTGAAGTATCCTTCCGGGAAATACCTGTGTTCTAATGATGATGATTTGTTTTTCAAATGAAAGCTAAAATAGGCCCCAAGCTTGTGCAAGACATTATGTGGTACAAATGTCTGTATTTTAAAACTACTTTCATGGAACATATTTGGTACCTTTTTACTTTTGACTTAATATAAAAGTATAAATTATTCATGCCATACAGAGATGTATAATTGCTCTCATAATATTCTGTAAGCAGAAAGTCATTTCAGGTGAAGGATGGGGACTCTTATCTGGAGTTTCCTGTATCATCAGCTAACTGGCTGCCTTGCTCCAATCTAAGAAGACATTCAGTTAATGCTTCCATTATGTTGTTCATCGCTAGTTTTACATTAGTTTGGAAATGGTGTAAATTGCTCTAACATGGCTAATTTAAGAAAATTACATGAAACAAGTTAAAATCAACATGCTTATATAGGATAGAGTCTATATATATATGGAGAAAGAAATGCTACTCAGGGTGCAAACAACCAGGTTAAGTAGATTATACAACACATGAATAAAATGACATTAATATGGGGGTAATTGTTCATAGCATAAAAATATGAATAGAAGATAAAAAGAAGTGGGGGAGATATAGCTACTGATATCAACAATTTATTTTGGACTAGACATTTGAAGAATAGAAGAAACTGAATTACACAAAGAGAATGGTTCCATGTATTAATTTTGTGTTTTCAAAAAATATTATTTTATTTTTAGCCAAGTGGTAATAATATTGATTAAAACAAAATACTATTGAACACACACTCTTTGTCAAGAAGTGTTTAAGTGCATTTATTATTAATAATTCCTCCATACTGTCAGAAAGCTTGCATAGAAGATATTATCATGACTTCTATTTCACAGATGAGGATGCTCATACAAAGAGAGATGAGCAAATTTGTCCAGGTTCATAAAGCATCTAATGGGAGGGCCAGAACTGAGTCCAGTCAGGACACTTCAGGGCTGATGATCTTAACCACTATATTAACCAATCTTTCTAATACACATTTATGTGCATTTACTCACTCCTCATAGAAATTTCATTAGGAGATCACACCTAGCCTAATGTAAAGTATGATGCATATGCGTTGCTCAATAATTAAAAATACTATTATATAGGGGGTGCTCAATAATTAAAAGCTACGATTCTTTCTGAAATAAAAACCTAGCTAATTTTACCAGGCAGATGTTTCTCCTTGCCAAATAATACTACACTGTATGTTCTGCAGATAATACAAGATAAATAATTATAAAAATAAAAGGAATACACAGTGTAGGGTTTGAATCATCAAAATATGTTAGCTATGGACATTGCCTATAGCTTAACATCTTAAATTGTAGAGGTTTTTTTTTTACAAAAATTAAAATCAGAATTATATGTCAAGTTTCATCCTCTTCAATTTAATTAATATGTCACTTTATAATTTTGACTAAATTTATAAAAGTTTTCTGACTATAAAGATACAATTCTGTTTTTAATAGAGTTGGGCATTCTCTTTTTCTTTTGGTTTATTAACCAGAGTTAAAACTGCTATTTCAAGTATTTCCAGGATTCAATATTTTATACTATTCCCCAGGCATATGTTTTCCCTGTAAAATATAACGTATCATATATGTCCAAGAGGGTATATATAAATTTATGTACATATATACACACATATATATTCATATGTGTTTGTGTGTATGAAGGAGAGTGAGAGCAAGAATGAGAGGGGAGAGAAAACTTGTATTCAAAGTAAAACATGGCTTCATTCTAAGTGACTATTAATAGAGGTCTTGTTTATTATGCAAACACACGTTCCTTCACCTCCCCTGATACCCCACACACACTCCCCATTCTCTGCCTGCCATATGTATTTTAATTATTCCAAAGGAGTGATTGAAGATTGTTCCACTTCTCTACATGGTCCTGTAAAATGCTGAATTGATCTTATGTAAGTCCAGGTTTTGTGTATAAGGGTTGGGATGCTTAAAATTATAAGAAAAATAAAATATAACTTAAAAGTGAATTAAGGAATTTTGTTTTGTCACATGCAAAAGAAGCCAGGTAAGTCTATATCCAGGCTTCAGCATTATTTTCTGTATTTTTCTTTGTTTTGTCCTCCTTGATAGTTTCATGCCATTATCAAGGTGGATCTGGTAATGTTCGAGAGGGGAAGACTTCGCTTCTTACTCCCTTCTTTCTAAGGCAAGACAACCTTATACAAAAGACCCCCAGCCATCTATCTGTTATAGTCACTGGTTAGAGCTGCAGATAGAGACCACTAGAATTGGTCAACATCAATCAGAATTTTTTTCTGGAGAATGATACAAATACATTGTAATTTGAATCAGTTCATAGACTTTCCAGAAGTACATACCTTTGAATACAGCTAAGGTGCCTCAGCAATTTTTTAAGACAATTTAATAGTCAGCACAAAATGTCTGCAATGAGATATTATTTAATCCTATTCAGGGACATGAAATAAGGCTGTCTATATCATCTAGAATAAAGCACTGTGATTTCATAATCATGTAAACCAAATAACCAATTCACTAATCGTAAATGTTTATCCTATCATGTTGGATTTTAAAATGCTCAGTAGAGAATTTGACCAATGGCTCAATATAGAATCTGGAACTCTGAGGAATTAAAACAGGTTACTCATAACAGTTGATCAATAGAACGTAATTATTCAAGTAGATTCTCCAAGAACAATGGATTTTTCCCTTCTATTGCTTATCCAATATTTTTATTTTTTCTTTGCAAATACACATACGATAATCATGCATTAATAGCCCTAAGATAACTGTAAAGTAAAAGAGCTTTGAATACACTAGGGAAAGTGATGGGAAGGGGGTTAAATTGATTAACAATTCCAAAGTATAAATTTGTTGAGAAGCTGCAAAAATGTACACAATTGGCAAGGGTTTTATTTTTAATTGTGTAGCTTAGAGAGGAAAATGCAGGACAATGTAGAGATGGTTTACTCTGTGTGTATCAGAAACACTCTAAAATATGATTCCCAGAAATCCAAATTGCATTTGACAAAAGAAAAAATGTAGTGGCTCATTCAGATAATAAAAGATTTTCCTTTTTATTCCCCAGAGTAAATGAAAATGTAGTGAATTGAAATAATTTAGCATGTAAAAGAATCTTTTACTTTTTTCTAAATTGCATCAAGTGTGTTTCTCTGCTGTTGAGAATATATTAATCAGTAGCATAAAATACTCCTTATGTACAGATTAATCTGTACTCTCTAATCCAAATATTTGTTCATTTCTAACATAAAATAAAGGTACATCTTCAATGCCCAGAGAAAAGCTGAGTCAGAGTACTTTTACATATTTCCTACCCTAAAAATGGATGTATATACTGTTGATATACAAGAAAAAATACTAGTATTGTGTTTATTAAAGTGAATTTAATCATATAGTAAAATGTTTGATACTGCTTCCAATATCCTGCCATCTATAGTTGAATCTATGAAATATCAGAAAAATATCCTCTTCCAGATAAAAAAACAATAGAGGTTATGGTTTAATTAAAAAAACCAACAAAGCTGGCCAGGCATGGTGGCTCACACCTGTAATCCCAGCACTTTGGGAGGCCAAGGTGGGCCGATTACCTGAGGTCAGTTCAAGACCAGCCAGGCCAACATGGTGAAACCCCGTCTCTACTAAAAATACAAAAATTAGCCGGTTGTGGTGGTGGGTGCCTGTTGTCCCAGCTACTTGGGAGGCTGAGGCAGAAGAATTGCTTGAACCTGGGAGGCGGAGGTTGTAGTGAGCCGAGATTGTGCCATTGCACTCCAGCTTAAGTGACAAGAGCGAAACTCCACTTCAGAAAAATAAATAAATGGATAAATAAATAATCAACAAAGCTGTTGGCAGTTAGGCATCACACATGTTTAATGGGAGATGTAATAATATGTTAAGATCTGATCTATTATCTAATTGCCTCAAAAATTAAGTCAGCCCAGAGACTAAAAGAATTTTTGAGTGGCTCTGTTTCAGGCCTCTTCAATCTTTGGGTGTACCAATCATCTGTGTTTGAATGTATTTTCTTTTGCTTTATACCTGTTCATATTGTTTTATACGTGTTTATATCTTCCCTCTTACATTATCTTAGAACTCCTTAAGAATGGGAAGCACTTCTTCTGAGTGGAGGATATTGCTCAGAGGAGAGTGGCACCACTTGAGTTAATTCTACTTCAGTACTATTTTCCCCCAATTTGTGTTATAAAATACAAATTCTGTTCCTGGAAACATAAACTGTGCCTTCTTATCTACAACTGATGACTTTTAAAACAAATACACTTCAATGAATGTATTGATTATTGTTAAAACAATAGAGCTACATAAATGAGGCCAATTTTTAATATCAATTATCTTCCAAAGTAAGAAAACTACATATGAGAGAACAGAACCTTTCTCTTTAAACAGAAAGCTGAATTATCGTAACAAGCCTAGTAGTTAAGTATTCCTGAAGTTAAGACTATACTAACTAGCTTGTTAAAATATAACAAAATTGTACCTTAGCTGACTGTTACAGATTTTCCAGAGTTCCTGATCTTGAAACTAATTGACAAGGGAAAGTGTTCACGTTATAATCAGTCACTATAATTTCTGCTTAAAAGTAGTACATGTTTCTGCTATTTCTAATTTTTTTCCACAAATATTTTTCCTAAGCATTCTAACCTCCTGCTGATTGATGTTATACATAATGGGTACCCCATTTATATTTTGAACGTAGCATTTTGTCAAAGACTGATTCTCTTACCTCTGCTGTTCTCTGGCTAGAGCTCATGTCTGATTTAATTTGTTGTCCTTGAAATCTGGTGGCTGTTTTCTCAAGTAGCTAAGAAACTTCATGCTAACAAAAACTTATTTAGAGAAAAGTTATTGTGAAAAGAATGTTCCCAGTTCTCAAACTGCGGGTCATTTACAACAGCATGACCTTGACAAATGTCTATACGTCAAAGAATATCTCGCCATAAACAATTTGGGGTGACAGGCCTATAACACATTGCACACACACATTGGATTAGCAGGCCTGTGCCAGCTCACACTTCTTGCCTCACACAAGCAATACTAGGAAAGTTACAGTTAGAGAAGAAGACATTTCTTTCTGAAATCAAGGAAACAAACCCTTGTATTGCAAATTCACGCATTCAATATCTTAGCTGTAATTGTGTCTCTAATAGGGCCAGTGAGGTGTGATTTGTTGTCAGGCTCTTCAAATGTTCAAAGCTGCTGGCAAATATTGAAGACTTTGTGATCCAGCTGTCATGACGATTCCCAATCATATCTCCTCACAACAACCTCTGATAATTATCACACACCTTAGTTCATAAAAGTCAAGCCAAATTAAATTTCTGACTTTAACTTGTATGTGTTGAACACTTTTATATTTCTTTACCTGATATCTCTGTTTAAGATATAATTTTGCTGTCATTAAATCTACTAAAAATAATATAGAAAGAATAAAACCATGGAGAGATGTTAGGAGAAAAGTGAGAACATAAATTTATTAAAACATTTAAAAAATGTTTAACTTTATAAATGATTTTTCAAAGGAATGAAGTTCCATTTTACAGCTATTAAATCAGATATTCATGGGTTTGTGTATGTGTGTTTACCCACACATATCTGAGTTTATGTCGACAAGGATACAGATTAATAGTTGTATTCAGTAAAAAAAAAAAAAAACACAATCAAATATATGTAAAGTAAGTTCATACATTTTTGTCTCAGTAATATTACTTCCAGGCACCAATCCCAAGGAAATAATATGAAAAATAGTAAATATATATTTAAATAAACATATAATAAAGTAAATAAATATATACATAAAGATTTTCAGAGCAATGTAGTTCTTTAAAAAATGATGGGAAATAGCCATTTTTTTTCTAATGGTAGGGAAGTATGTTTTAAAAAAAGAAATTAGCAAATGACAAATTAAAATGAGAAGTACCTAGCATAGTTGTGAAGAGCACATTATATTGATATGTTGCCTGAGTTTGAACTCTAGGTTTACTATTGGGTAGTCATGACACCTTTTGCCAATTACTTAAATTTGCTAACTCAAAGTTTCCTCTTGTGTATAAAGTAGAGTTCATAATAAGACTTAACTTCAAAGTTATTGTGAAGGTGAAATAAACATATTTAAAACACATAATAAGTTCCCTGTTTGTTTCAGTTATTATTATGATTATGATTTTTATCATCGTTGTACTATATAAACACTATAAAGCTTTAAAATAAGAAGGTCATCAGATGAAATTAAAAATTGTATCATTGCATTGCGAATAAAAACATAGATGCATACACCCCCCCCAAAATGGAATTGAGTTACAAAAAGGCCAGGATGTTTTTAAGTTGATGAGATTGTATTTGACTTTTACCATATATTATGGTGCCTGACTTTTACTTACTAATACATTCCTAACATTAAATACTTTATAATAGCTTTCTATATGAATGGCTTCTCCCGCATTCTCCAGAATGACATTAACACTGTTGCAATGGAATCCTTTTCTATCCTTTACCCTACTCTTTTCCTTTCTTTCTTTCTTTTTATTTTTTCTGTTATTGCGTTAACAAAATCATTAGTGTGGATTCAAAATAGTTCCCTTACAGGCTCCGAATGATATTAGCAGGAAGAATCTTGAGATGAAACACTCAAGCTTTTTCTTTCCCAAAGCCTTAATTTCTGGATCCAATAATCATATAAATTCACTTCTATTTGATTGTGTATTTACATTTGGAAGTATATCTATAGAAATAGTGTATGCATTACGTTGCCATTATTATAAAACCATGCAATGATATTAAGTAAGTTACTACTCTTTGGTAATTTCAATATTACATAAAATGACTGAAACATTTCTGAGATTTGTATCATATTTTTTAAATGGTTTCAGAAAGTTGTAACATGACAGTTTCTTTCTCTAAATAGGGCCTTGACATAGTTTACATAGTTGTCTATGTAAAAGACTAAGAGACTGGCTTTGCTGTTTGAGGGTAAGCCACCTGCCATGAAGGCTATTTATTATATGCTCATATATGTTAAGTGTTATTTTCTTGGAGAAAAGCCATGTATTTTTTTTTTTTTTTTTTTTTTTTTTTTTGCTTTCTTTCTTTCCTAGAGCTATCCTCTTGACACCCGTGTGGGACACATGCAAATTTTTTTTTTTTTTTGAGACGGAGTCTCGCTCTTTCACCCAGGCTGGAGTGCAGCGGAACGATCTCGGCTCACTGCAGGCTCCGCACCCCGGGGTTCACGCCATTCTCCTGCCTCAGCCTCCCGCGTAGCTGGGACTACAGGTGCCCGCCACGTCGCCCGGCTAATTTTTTGTATTTTTAGTGGAGACGGGGTTTCACCGTGTTAGCCAGGATGGTCTCGATCTCCTGACCTCGTGATCCGCCCGCCTCGGCCTCCCAAAGCGTTGGGATTACAGGCGTGAGCCACCGCGCCCGGCTGGACACATGCAAATTTAAAAACAACTAAATATCTTGAAAATAAGTATCAGCCAAATGATGTTTATTATTTTGGTGGAATACATTTCTCCAGTGTTTGATTTATATTTGCATTACTTAGAGTAGTGGCTACATTAATTTGTTTGAAAATTGGCAAAACAGCTTCACTTCAGACGGTGACCTTATATGACAAGATGAGCCCAGTATGAACTTTTACAGTTGCATTATTATAAACCTCCAAAGAGCAGTTTTTATTATGAAAATGCTGACATTACTTCAACTGTAGCAATATCTGTGATCTGGTTATGGTTTTGTTAAGGAACAGGTACAGGTATACCAACTACTAACAACTAGTACATCTTAAAAGTGAAAAAGGTGGGAAAAGCTGAAAATAGAGAAATGATGACAGGAAATAAATCAATGAATAATAAAAATAAGATAACTCAGAAAATAAGCAATCTTTGCTATATTTATTTTTAAGGCAAATCATATCAATAAACTGTACTCTCCAAATTTGTGAACGAGTAATATGTAATATTTTGTATGGGTCTATTGCAAAAAATTTTCTCTAGAATGTGGCATATTAGATTGCTGCAAATTTTCATTGAAGTCCCAAAGCTTTTAGCACAATAAATTAAAGTACTTGTTTTAATGTCCCTTGATTATGAATATATACACACACACACACACACACACACACACACACGCACATATATATATAGTCTTAGTACATATATATACACATAGTGTCTTCTAGGATATAAATGTAATTGTTTATGCCTTTACGATAATATGTATAACTAAAATGGGCTCTCTGTTTTTATTGTGCTACTATTATCAGAAGAGAAATAAGCCAGTTATCTACTTAAGAATATAATTCTATGGGCCAAAGCTGTTGGGTTTTTCAGAAGTCATTCCCACTTATGAAAAGACAATTTGATTTTTACCAAATGTTGTAAAATATGTCAACATCTTAAAGCAAACGCTAAGTCTTGTCTGAAGAGTTAAGGCACTGATCTAATTGATCATTTGTATCTTTTATGATATTAGAATTGTTCTTTGAAGGTGACAATTGGTACCTATCTTGTTTAAATCTAATCTCCAAAAATTTAAAACTAACTCTGTGCTGGTAAAAATTACATTTTTAAGTAGTTCCTCCAACACTACTAAAGAGAACAAGGAAAATTTAGATATCTTGCTTTTTGTTTGTTTATTCCATGTGTCTCTTCTTAGAATGCAACTTCCTAAAAAATCATTTAAAACGTAGAAAAGATAAATGGCTGTGGATTGTAGAAAAAATTATTCTAGTCTGAGCAGTTGGTGTTGACCAAGTTCACTGAAGTTAATTTATTAATTTAGACTGTAGAATATATACTAGCAAGACAGTGTGGTGGAACCACATTACACAAAATTATCAATTTCACAGAATAGATAAAATAATATTTAATAATATTGCATTTTCATTGGTTCAACCCACATTCTCAAATTAAAGATGATACATGTGCATGTGCACACGGGTGCACACACACACACACACACACACACACACTAATTTAAAAGAGAGGATAGATGTTATTTGTTCAAAATCTTCATATTTCAAACAATAAATTAACATGGAATTATAAGACATTGTGTTCTGGTTATTAGAAAGGAAAAGTAAAACCTATATGATCCAATTGTAAAGGATAATTCATTTTTATTTTCTTACACCACCAGAGTTGGTATTTGATAGTATCATTTCTGGATTTAATAGACACACATGCTCACTTTTTAAAGAGATATTTCCAATTACGTATTTTTAATTATGCTTTTGCCCTTTTTCTTCAGTATGGTAAAGCTTAGCACTGCTCACCTTTAGGGTCTTCTACTAGTAATCTCTGTGTATGTTTTATTATTTATTTGCCAGAATTTTGATCTCAGGATTCTCAGTTCGGTCAGCTTCAAAGTTTACCTCAGCAGAGGCTGAATTAATTACACTTGAGTAGTGTGTTCTCCAAGGCAAATATCTTTAAAAATATATTGGTGCTAGTAAAAAAAAAAAAAAAAGTCCTTTGCGTATCTTAAATTAGCTCCAGATCAAGAAATTATAAGAAAGAATAACAATAACAAAGCAAATATTTTATGTATATTTATGCAAAACACTGGAAGTTTCATTATTCTCAGTTTCAGCTCATGAAAATAGTATAGTTTCATTGGACTTAACAAATTAAAACTTAAAATTGATAATATTGTTATATCCAGTGGTCCTTTGTGGTAGATAAATTATTCATAATTAGAACGATGGCTACTGTCATTTTCACTATCTTATTTGAAATGTTTCAGAGCTGAGAAGCTACGATGGTTTAGACCAGAAGTATTCAACAAGAGTAATATAATTCCATGAATTAGGCCTAGCGTACTGCATACAAATTCTAGAACCTACAATAATATATATTTTTTTAAATCCCCAATTGTTTTACTGATGGTTATAAATATAATAAAAATAACTTTGCTATGTGGAACATTCACGTATTTAACTTAAAAATTATGTTTTAGACCATCGAGGATCAAAATCAATTAGATAAGTACTTCTCATACTATCTGGGTGAATGACATTTGCTTTTGTTTTCATTGTCAATTTATTATAGGCCAATATTTGAGTTCTTATATTGTTCAGTGAGACAAGTCCAGTGCTCACTGCAATTTATGCTGTTGGTATAAAATATCCAAATAAACACATTAAAATTTTACATTCGTGTGTAGAAAAAAACTATCATTCTAATTAAATAAATCCAATGGCACTGACTAGATTTGTGATGTGTTTATCTGTAATAATAGAAATGATGTTACAATACAGTCATGAATCACTTAATTCCAGGAGATGTTCTAAGAAATGCATCATTAGGTGATATTCTTGCTGTGTGAACATCGCAGGATGTACTTAACGCAAACCTAGGTGGCATAGCCTCCTACACACCTAGGCTACGTGGTATAGCCTATTGCTCCTAGTCTCCAAACCTGTACAGCATGTTACTGACTGAATACTCTAGACAACTGGTAAATATTTGTGTATCCAAACATATCTAAACATAGAGAAGATACAGTAAATATATGGTATAAAAGGTAAAAAGTGATACACCTGTAAGAGACACCTGTCATCCATGGAGCCTGCAGAACTGTAAGCTGTTCTGAGCAAGTCAGTGAATGAGTGGTGAGTGAATGTGAAGGCCTAGGACTTTTTTTTTTTTTTAATAACTTTTAACATTTTATGAAAACAGAGCATTTGAACAGTTTCTATGCAGAGATGGTTTTACTATAGATATGCTGTTATCTTATTCTTTTAAGAGGTTGATGGTGGGGAGATACAGAGGCCAGGCTAGCCCTGTGCTTAGGATCATAGCTCGGGAGTTAAGGCACTCAGACACTCTGAACTCCACAGAGCATTGCTGAAGCCATTGAAACCACTGAAGACTGTCTCTACCAGCCTTTTGTCTTTCAAAACTATAGGATGGGCAGGGGCCTGAGGACAAGCTTCAGGTCAATGGGTTTTTATGGGTTGTTTAAGAACCAGTACTAAGGATATATTCTTTGTTTTTCATTCTAAAAATGTGACCTAAAAGAATAATTTACACCAACTGATTTTTATTATCGAATTTCAGAAACCTTTCACAAGATGATAAAAAGCAAAAAACAAAAACAAAAAAACTTTACATCCTCAGCTAATGTAATTATAAACAATGTTTATAAACATTGTACACTTACACTACACTAAATTGATAAAGAATATTTTTCTTTATTTAATAATAAATTAACCTTAACTTACTGTAACATTTTTACTTTATAAAGTTTTTTTTTTTTAATTTTTAACTTTTTCACTCTTTTGTGACACTTAGATTAACCCATTTATGCCTAGTGTTCCATTATTGGAACGCTAAGCTTGTGGGAGTTACTTATATCCTACTGTTCAAGGTCATCGACAAGGTCTGATTTTTCACACAGAAAAAAAAATTGCAGGCCAAGCGCGGTGGCTCACGCTTGTAATCCCAGCACTTTGGGAGGCCGAGGCGGGCGGATCATGAGGTCAGGAGATCGAGACCACGGTGAAACCCCGTCTCTACTAAAAATACAAAAAAAAAAAATTGGCCGGGCGTGGTGGCGGGCGCCTGTAGTCCCAGCTACTCGGAGAGGCTGAGGCAGGAGAATGGCGTGAACCTGGGAGGCGGAGCTTGCAGTGAACCGAGATCGCGCCACTGCACTCCAGCCTGGGCGACAGAGCAAGACTCCGTCTCAAAAAAAAAAAAAAAGAAAAAATTTGCAGCCAGGTGTCGTGGCTCACGCCTGTAATCCCAGCACTTTGGGAGGCCGAGGCAGGCAAATCAGGAGCTCAGATCAAGACCATCCTGGCTAACATGGTGAAACCCCATCTCTACTAAAAATACAAAAAATTAGCCAGGCGTGGTGACAGTGGCCTGTAGTTCCAGCTACTCCAGAGGCTGAGGCAGGAGAATTGCTTGAATCCGGGAGGCAGAGGTTGCAGTAAGCCGAGATCACGCCACTGCACTCTAGGCTGGGCAACAGAGCGAGACTCTGTCTCAAAAAAATAAATAAATAAAAATTGCAACCTCAGGCATAAGTGGGTTAAAAAAACAAACACATTGTACAAATGTACAAAAATGTTTTCTTTCTTAATATCCTTATTATATAAGCTTTTCTCTATTTTTAATTTTTTAAAATTTTTAACTTATATTTTAACTTTTATTTTAAGTTCAGGGATACAAGTGCAGTTTTGTTACATAGGTGAACTTTCTTCGTGGGGTTTGTTGTGCAGATTATGTTGTCACCCAGGTATTAGGCTTAGTACCCAACAGTTATTTTTCCTGGTTCTCTGCCTCCTCTTACTCTGCACTTTCTGAAATGCCCCAGTGTGGATTGTTCTTCTCTGTGTGTGCATGTATTCTCATCATTTAGCTCCTACTTATAAGTGAGAACATGTGGTATTTGGATTTCTGTCCCTGTGTTAGTTTTCTAAGGATAGCAGCCTCTAGTTCCAACCATGTCCCTACAAAGGACATTATCTCATTCTTTTTTATGGCTGTGTAGTATTCCATGATGTATATGTAGCACATTTTCTTTATATTCTATCATTGATGGTCATTTAGGTTGATTCCATGTCTTTGCTATTGTGAACATATGCTTGCATGTGTCTTTAAAATAGAATGATTTATATCCTTTGGGTAGATTCCCTAGTAATGGGATTGCTGGGTCCATTTTTTATTTTTATTTTTATGTTTTTACTTTATAAACTGTTTTTGTTAAGAACTAAGGCACAAACACACACATTAGCCTGGGCATGCACAGGGTCAAGATGATCAATATCACTATCTTCCACCACCAAATCTTGTCCCACTGGAAGGTCTTCGGGGCTAATAACAGTCATGGAGCTGGCATCTATGATAACAATGCCTTCTTCTGTAATACTTTCTGAATGTCCTGCCTGACACTGTTTTATAGTTAACTTAAAGAAAAATAAGTACAAGGAGTACACTCTAAAATAATAATAGAAAGTATAGTATAGTAAGTATATAAACCAGTTATACAGTTGCTTATCATGATCAATTATTATGTACTGTACATAATTGCATGTGCTGTACTTTTATAGGACTGACAGTGCAGTAGGTTTGTTTACACCAGCATCACCGCAGACATGAGTAGTGCATTGCATTGTGATGTTAAGGGGGCTACAGTGTCACTAGATGATATAAATTTTTATCTCCTTTATAATCTTATGGGACCACCATTGTTTATGCTGTCTGTCATTGACCAAAACACTGTTATGTGGCACATGGATGTACAATAGTAATATTTTACACTTTGCAATGGTTAAAGTGATCTATTTCTACCAAACAATAAAGTTGTCTTGAATAGAAAAAATAGTTTACACTTCTTCAAATGTTACTTGCCTATCTTAATATGAGACTTTGGAAAACTGTTTAGCAAATATGCATCTCAGTTTCCTCCTATGTATGTTGATGCAATAATACAATGGTGATATTATAAGATTGTTTGAAGACTGGATGCTATATGCATTTAGAGGTCATTACACAGTGCCTAGTATACTGCAAAATAGAATAAAGGTTAAATTCATTTCACGTAATGAAATGCAAGGAACAACTCGGTTACCTATTTACTTTTTCTTTAACAAAGATAAATAACAGCCATTCTGACATTTAAACCATTCTAACAATTATACTGACATTATGTCAGTATAACCAGCTTCTTCCTAGATCTCAATTTTTTAAAAAAACTTAATTTTAATATTTTATCTTTTCCTTGTTCTAAATCAGTTATTTTTTTATTGCATGTAGTTTCATTATATATTCGTATATATAAAGCAAAAATGCTATTAAATTAAATATGTCATCCACTACCTATGAATTTAACTTTTAAAAATGTTTTAAATTAAATAAAGTATAATAAAAATGTAACAACCTTAAATACTGACCTTGAGACATAAATATTTTTCTAGTAATCTTTAGGTTATTTGGTCGACTTTTCTTTTATGTTGAATAGTCTTCCAATCTGTATATAATTTTTACAACTAAAATAAGAGCCACATGGCTAATGATGTATAGACAAAATATAGTATTATATTTTTAACATGAATGCTTTTAGCATACATATTTTAAAAAGTTAAGTGCTATCTATAATTAATAATTATAGGTATTTTTATGTAAAAAAATAATACTTTTCATGAGATCATGATCTTAGTTCTCTTGAGTCTCATGGTGAAAAATAGAAACTCATACATCACTCAAAAATTTAAAAAGACTTAGAGGTTAAAGTATTTGTCTTCACAATTAAAAAGGTCACTTCACACTTTCCCTTTAGGCCTAGCTAATGAATAAGTCTTCCTTCAAGAAATAGCAAACAGAAAAATATAAATATCACATGTTCTCACTTATATGTGGGAGCTAACAAAAAAATTGAACTCATGAAGATACAGAGTAGAATGATGGTTACCTGAGGCTGGAAAAGTAGTGGAAAGAGTGCAGATAAAGAGGAAAGAATTAATGGGTACAAAAATACAGTTAGATGGAATGAGATCCAGTGTTTGGTAGCATAATAGGGGAACTACAGTCACAAATTATTTACAGTATATTTCAAAATAACTAAAAGAGTGAAATGGGAATGTTCCTAACACAAATAAATGATAAACTCTTGAGGTGATGGATACCTCAATTGTCCTAATTTAATCATTACACATGGTATGTTTGTATCAAAATATCTCATCTACCCCATAAATATAATACACCTACTATGTACCCACAAACATTAAAAAAATTAAAATAAAAAAATCACTTGTGCTTTATAAATATGTATAACTATATATATCCATACTGATTTTTTTAACTTTTATTTTAAGTTCAGGTGTACAAGTGCAGGTTTGTTACATAGGTGAACTTTTGTCATTGGGGTTTGTTGTACAGATGATTTAATCACTCAGGTATTAAACCTGATACCCATTAGTTATATTTCATTGCATTGTAGAATGGCAATCTCAGAGTACACTTTGAAATAAGGTACAAAAGAAATAAGAAGATCTAAAATTCAAATCTAGTGGAACTGTTGATGTTTTTCTTGGTCATCTTCAGATGTGTTTGTCCTAAGTAATTCAAAGTTCATGAGAAACTATACTCATTAATATGCTTACTAGTGGTTCAGAGTAGTGGTATTAGTTTAAAGATAATTTTTAAAATACCTTTACTATTTCTTACCCCCCACTTAATATTTTGAGTTACCAAATTTCAAAAGAAGAATTCAAAGAAATTTTTTATTCTGTACCTTCATTTAATCCAATTCTTGGAATTAAGGTAGTTTTCTTCCAGGTTTATCTAAACCTCGTTATTCATGCATATACCTAAAAGTTTCAGCACAATCAGGTTACATTAAAGAGCAAAGGGACAAAAAAATGCTCTAGCAGGTGTAAAAACAGTTATGTGACTCTCTTTAAAAGAGAACTCAAGCTTCTTGAGTTCATTTTCCAGCTCGAATTTCTTTCAAAGACAATTATCTCCATTACCCATTTCTGACTGTGATCCTAATTTACTAACATTTGTGAAAGACACAGAAAAATCTGTAAATGCACAATACACATTTCAGGCATACTCGCTCCATTCAATGAACTTTAAACTACTTTAAAATAACAATCTGTTCACATTTGTGTGCCTGGTTATTTAGTAAGCACCATTTCCATTCACCAAGAGAGCATAGTATAAGAATACAAAAGAAAGAGGAAGAAAAAGAGGAGAAGTAGGAAGAGGCAAAGGAGGAAGATGAAGGGTAATGGGAGGAGGAGGAGAGGTGGAGGAGAAGAGCGAAAGGGGGAAGAAGAGGAGAGTATTTGGACCTCTAAAATTTAGGAGCTAGATTGAAAGACAGTGTTGAGAAAGGCAAGAAGTTAGAATCAATACTTTGGAAATCAGAGTTAAAAAGTATGTTTGTAGGGACTATATGAATAAAATATGAAAATAAGCCTCTGAAAAAAAGGAACAGAAAAATATGTAAATTATTTAAGGCATGTTATTTATCAGATTATTCAGACAAGTACTTTATTTTAAATGACAATAATTTCAATAAGCTACATCAGTTAATTTTTGAGTATCATGGTTTTAAATTTCCTAATTTTAGCATAAGCATCCTAAATAGGTAAATGATGCACCAGTTTTACTTATTTATTATCAGTTATAAAGTTATTTAGTTATAAATTAAAGCTAAATCATGATATATCTGAAGGAGAAATAGTCACTTTTAAAAGTCATGCTGTACCTTGAACATCAAATAATATTCTAAATATATATTATTATTAAAATGTCATAATTACTTTATAAATACAAAAATGAAATATTCCCACATTAGTATATTATATTGCATATTGTATTATCCTGAATCATAAATTAATTCATTTAATTCAACAGATAGTAAACAAGGATTTCCTATATGGTCAACATGGTGCTAGGTGCTTTAGATATGATGCTAGACATAAATATTGATGTCAATATCTAACACTCACAATAGATAACAAATGGAGTTGCTCTTAGTGAAATTTTATTCTACTGTGGGAAGTACTTATTAATCAGTAATGACACCAACAATATTAAATTACACATCTGATAACATGCTTCTAAAAAAGGATGCATATTTTCAATAGAGCATATAATAGGAGTTACACCAGCCAGGGAGGTGAGAAACAAAAAAATTCCTGGACATAGAAGAAATTAAACTAAGGCTTCATAGATAAGAAGATTTACTTGGGGAAAAAAAGGCAGGGAAGATAATTCCACTGAGAAAGAATAGCAAACATAAAGGACCCTGGAAAGGAGGAATAATGGTATATATCACGCTGTTGCAGTAATCTCGAAGAGGTACTGGTGGTTCTGGTGCACTCTGGTGCACTTTGAGAAAGGTTTAGAAAGTGAAGAGTTTTAAAGCTTGTGGTGATTTGGATATAGGCTGTGAGAGGTAAAGTAATATAAAGTATAAACTTTAGGCATCTGTTTAATTATTTGGATTGTTAATGATGCCATAAAAATTTGGGAAGAGGCAAATAAAGAAAAAAAACTCTGAACAGAAATTTTTATTCAACAAAGCAAGTGTTCGAATCCAACCTCTAATCTCTTATTTATCTGTTTTTTTTTGTAAGTTTGGAAACATAACTGGTATCCATAATGATGTCACAAACACTACAGATAATTGTAGTGATTATACATTAACAAAAATGTTGTTGCGTTATTATATGTGTTCCATTCTATTTTTTTATTCTAACATTTTTTTGAAGTTGGGATACACTAACACTAGATTATCAACATTACTATTATAGTAATCCATTCTGTAGTATTTATCTCTTTTTATTTCCTTTTATTCCTGAACAGTTTTGCTTAAGGTGATGACATTATACAGCAATTGAGAAGCAAGAAAATTGTTTATGCATAAACTTATTTAAATAGAGAGAAGCTGATCATAGAAATCACCAATTCAATGTGTTTCGATACTGTTTGGAAGAAAAAATGTGAATAGTAGTTTCTCTATAATGTTAAAGAAAATGTGTTATTTTAAGCTACAGTTGTATCTGGAAAGGTTTAAAAAATACCCATGTGTTCACTATTATATAGCGTGGGAGTATTTTTAAGATATCTTAATCACAAGAAAATAGATCTATATTTTTTTCTGCTACTTGGACAATGTTCAGCTTCTTTACAAAATTTTTCCTATAAGTAATACTTTCCCAAAGGGTAGAGTTGACACGGCTTTAATCATTCTATTGCAGAGGAGTTCCAATAGCCAACGCTTTCTTTTTCTGTGTTCAGAGCACTTAGGGATTGGATATAAGTATTTTCTTCATTTAATAAGATTGACTAGTGATCATATGGTTGTACCATGTGCCAGGCATCAATCTCAGTGTTTTCCACAAATTAAGTCATTTTAATACACAGCTTCCCTATTTTTATCATCCCTGCTTTACAGATAAGGGAAGTGAGGCACAGAAAAGTTAAGTAATGAAGCTATTTTCATACAGCTCTAGTAACACCATTAGCAAGAGATAAGAGATAAGAAAAATTTCCCGTGTGTCCACGTTATTTCTCAAGATTCAGATTAATTCCAATGTACACTGGTGTTTTTACAAACTCAATAATTTGAGCAACATTCTTGTGCAAATTCTCTACTTCAACAAAACGTGCCCCTCTCACACCTATACTTTATCTGAACCTGTGTATGGCCTTACCACCTGTCTATCAGTGTCAGTAGACGACTGTCCATCAGCTGATCCATCCCCTGCATTCTCTGCAGTCTTGCCCTTCCAATGTGACTTCAGTCTCATCCACTGAACTCTCAATTGAATCCATTTTAAACAAAGAAATAAGACAAAAATAAATACATCATGAGCGTTTTATCTGCCACCTTTAGCTATCTGTCATCCAATCTTCCCTATCCCTTGAGTCACTATCTTCTGGGTTTGCATTCTTAAATTTCATCAGCCTTGGAAATTATTTCAATCTGGCTTTCCCCTTCAGTATTTAACACATGCTAAAATTGTTTGCAAATTTCATGACGTTTCACTCCTTATTTTAGTCTAACTTTCTGGAACATTTATCTTTATAGGTCATTTCTTCTTTGCTGAAAATACATTGCTACTGGACTTTTTCCCATATTCACTGTCATAATCCAGGCTGTCATTGCTACGTTCTGCAATGGCTTTTTAAGTGGTCTCCTTTCCATTAAGGGCAAGCCCTCTCTTATTAGTTCTCCCCAAGCTGCCAGAGAGAGCTCTCTAAGACACATGTCTGATCATGCCTCATGTCGGAAAGCCATGTGATGCATGTACCATCCTTAGTTAAGAACCAAAGCAATTGTATGAAATGTTATTTTTCAAAGATGTTAGGCCAAAATATTATTTCCTACATGCTTTTATTTACAACATGTTGTTGGCATTTATACACTGAGAGATGAGGTCTAATTTCACTTCCAAGAATACAGATTGGATTTAGTGACCCACATCTAACAAATAGCGTGTGGCGAAATTGACGCTGCATGACTTCTAAGGCTGGGTTAGAAAAGGCAATATCCACGATTAGAATGCAGCGTCCACCTGTAGGGATTCTGATCACAGCCCCAGCTGAGGCCCCAGCCGCCAGCCAGAATCAGCCACCTAACCTGTGAGGTTTGGAACTTTTAGATGGTTCTGAGTGCTAATGCTGAATGGAGGAGAGATGAGTTGTCCCTGCCATGCCCAAATTGCAGAATTGTAGATTCATGACAAGAAATTTTTCTTGTTCTTTTAAGCCACTAGTATGCGGGTTTTTTTCCTTGCACAGCAATAGACTATATATATATATATATATTCTTTTCTTTTTTTAATCTTTAGCCTAATCTGGCACTCTCCAGTGCATACTTAGCTCAAATTAAACTGTCTGCACTTTCTCATAGACACCATGCTTTTCCAGAACCCAAGTCTTTAAAAATTCTGTTCAGTTCTTTCTGGAATACTTCCCCACCAACCTACATTTTTTCTTTTTTTTGGATGACGGACTTTGTTTAAGGCTCAATTTGTTTGTGACACTTTTTCCTAACTGGCTTCTCATAAATCCCTGTTTACATTGGAATTCCATTCTTTCTTTTACGTTTACATCAAATGTTACACATGTTGGATTAACACAAAAATGAGTGAATAATCTGTAGGTATAATCCATTGCAATTAAAATATGCAGTACAACAAAAGATGATCATAAAAATGACAGAGAGAGTTTTCTCCATTACCTTTCCAGAAAAAGTCGACCTTAGTAACTAACAGTAATTTCCAAATTTTAAATGTGAGATGATCATAACAGCAGAAGCATGGTTAGCCCTGCTATGTTTGTGTTTTTTATCCTCTGAGGAAATAGAGTTGGTTGATGATTCCATTCATGAATTGTAATCATATCATGTCAGACACCTACCAAGTAGCTGCAGCACTGTGCCAGCATTTTATTGTCACTTTCAAATTGTATTAAAAGTAAACGAGCTCCTTGAGGCTCTTTGATGTGTCGAAATGTTCTTCTCACAGATTTGAGTTATGGATACAGATCTTGCTTTGTAAACCTAATCTCTACACAGCTGTCTTTTCTGTCATTGCTTTCATTATCTCTACTCCGACTCCACATCTACTACCTTATCGCCTCCCGCCACGCAGCTGTCTCCAATAACAGTCTTTCATGACCATTCCGCTTTCTTCTCTTTCCTATGAGTTCATACCCTCTGGGTATACCTGTAGCAAATTGTTATGCTTCCTTTAACGATGACAGATAATTCACAGGGGTCCAGGGAAGAACCCTATGGCTCTAACATTCACAGCTGTTCTATGAATTTAAAATTAATTGCCACTATGGTCCAGTGATACTTTTGTCATTTTTTTCTCAATAAAAGGGATATTGGTGTGTAATCACATTTGTATTATAGTGTAGTATTTTTTGGGGTATTCACAGAAAAATTGCAAAGAGCATATAGATTTATCATTACATATAAATCCCAAATTTTTATTTTATACTGTATTTACAGAATGGTAAAAGGTAGAAGAAAGAAAAAATAAATCGTGGAGTAGAATTGTATATATTGTATAAATTGTCGAGTAGTGGTTAGATTTGTGCACAACATCACATTTTTATTCTGAATATTTTTATATTTATTTGTAATATAAATGATTAAAGAAAATATTATATTTTAGAATATGGTTTAGTTATTTATATGATCAGTGAGAGAGTACAATTCCAAATCTGGAGTCTACAATAAATTTAAATTTAGCCACAGTTAATGTACAGCTATGAAACTTGGAGAATGTGAAAGAACCTATTGATACTATTGGATAGGTTTTATCAGCAAATACAACAAAACTGTGATTTCAAAAATAAGTAGTCTGTTCCTGTATATTACATTTCTCTTTTTATTTTCATTTTGTATTTCATTCATTGGATTAGTCCAAAGTGTGGTATCCAGAGTGATCATGTCCACTCCATCAAGTAAACATAGATTTTTAGCATGTATTTATGCACAAATACCCTTTGTGTAAGATAAGAGAGGACTACAGATGTTGCAGACACATTATTTTTTCTTTGATTTGAAATATCCCCTGAAATTGTTCAAGGATTCTGAAAATACTCCTGAGGATCTCTTGATACTTATAGTGTAAAATATTAATAATTAAAAATAATCCAAAATGGGAAAATGAGATTTTTAATTATTATTATTATTATTATTTTGAGATGGAGTTTAAACTCTTGTCATCCAGGCTATAGCACAATGGCGCAATCTTGGCTCACTGCAACCTCTGCCTCCTGGGTTCAAGCAAGTCTCCTGCTTCAGCCTCCCAAGTAGCTGGGATTACAGGCATGCACCACCACGCCCAGCTAATTTTTGTATTATTAGTAGAGACAGGATTTCACCACCATGTTGGCCAGGCTGGTCTCGAACTCCTGACCTCAGGTGATCCACAAACCTCGGCCTCCCAAAGTGCTTGGATTACAGGAGTGAGCCACTGTGCCTGGCCGAGATATTCTTGATAATAAAATGGCCTGCCTTACAAAAGATAGGATCCTAAGTATAAGCTTTTGGGACTTCTTGTAAATATATTGAATTTTTATGGACCCATGGAAGATTTGTTCTTTTAAGGTTTGAGCATACGTCTGGCCACATACCCCTGTGCATTTGATTAGAACTGGATATGTTTACATGTGACTTTTGCCCCTTATAACTATTCATTTCTATAATAAAATAGTGCACTAGACACTAAAAGACGCATAGAATTTTTTATGTCACAGTACTTATGAGTATGGAGAAAAGCTATAACTCAAAGTTACCAAATAAATACTTTCCTTTCTTTTTTTTTTTTTTTTTGACGGGGTCTTGCTCTGTCACCCAGGCTGGACTGCAGTGGTGCGATCTCAGCTCACTGCAGCCTACGTCTCCTGGGTTCAAGCGATTCTCCTGCCTCAGCCTCCCCAGCAGCTGGGGCTACAGGCATGCGCCATCATGCCCAGTTAATTTTTATATTTTTAGTAGAGACGGTTTTTCACCATATTGACTAGGCTGGTCTTGAACTCCTGACCTCGTGATCCACCCGTCTCAGTTTCCCACAGTGCTGGGATTATAGGTATGAGCCACCAGGTCTGGCCCCAAATACTTTTCTTTATTCCACATAAATGTGGTAGCTCAGTGTACTCTGATGTGAAGCATGATGAAACTTTACTCAGGCTTCATTGACGTTGGCGATACGTTGAATTAATGATTGCATAAGAAGAGAAGGGGAAGTAACTGTGTATTTACTGGATATTTGATAACCCTAATAAGTGTATGTGATTTTTCTGATACTAGCCAGTAAATGTTTTTAAATAAGTCATATACACTTTCTGGGCCTAATTGCTTTCCTAGGCATCTCTAAACTGATATCAAAGGTCCATTTAGGATTAAAATGTTTAAGTTTTAGGTACCTAAGTGTGAATAATCCGAAACATATCTTAAAACACAATTTTAGTCCAGAATTTTTATCTACATAAGTGAGGCGATTGAAATTATTAAGTTATAGAACTTAATAACTTTATTAAATGTTTTATATATGAAATGTTATCCTTTTATTTCTTCACAACAATGCCAACTTTGTTAATTGAAAATTTGACTCATTCATTTTATGAGTATCTAAAGACTTAAGAATAGATAAGTTGACCCAAATACAGTCTTATACATTAAAAAAATTCTAACAACTAGATAAAAGTAACTACATCTTGAAATACTTTCATTTGAAAACCTGCCATCATACGTCCTTATTGAGAGAATGTATTGTAAAAGTTTTACATTTTGTGAAAAGTCTTACATTTTGTGAAAAGTCTTACATTTTGTAAAGCCCAGTTGGGAATCACTTGCTAAGGAATTATGTAATTAGCCAAAATGCAGAACTTGATTTAAATAAGAACTAAATGTTGAATCTTTAGTATTTCTTTGTTTTCTTTTTCAAGATTGAGCCAAAATGATTTAAGCGTTTTGTTTGTGTAATAATGCCTACGGACTAAAATTATACTGCATTTTAAATGTATTATCATTTTCTTCAGAAATGTGAAACTTAAGTCAGTAGAATAAAGCTGAAATTTCAAAGCCTACATGTTAGAAATAATTAGTTTCTAAAAACGTTTTCATTCTAACATATTTGAAATTTGTGTGACTTATATGTTATCCAGATGACCTAATATTAGAGCTTGATATTAACTTTACATGAAACATTGAATAAATTACTTTAGACTATAAAATTACTAAGACTTGTACTATGTCTTCCGGATAAATGTGTTTTCTCCAGCGCCTTACACAGAATGTCATTAACAGCCATTTTTACTTATATTAATTAACACTGAATTAAAATGACAGACCTAGTCAACTGGATTTCAGAAATGTAATGCTTATTCAAAATATAAAATATCCATTGTATAATTTTGTTGTAAGTTGGTTAGTAATCTAAATGGCTAATGTAAAATTTATATGTGTAAAGAAACATCAGGATAAACCTTCTAGTTGAACCGATATCACTATTATAATGCCACCACTTGTTACATAGTTATGCCATTGATCTCCCTCTCTGGCACCAGAGTGAAGTTGTATATTCATCATGAGTGTTCCAGGTCATAAATCTTTCTACCATTCTTATCCAAAAACAATGAATTTAGATTATATTAATAAGAGGGTAATAAAACTGGGCAATTTCTCTGGTGTGCAGCTACTATTTATCTAAAGTCCACACACATATGCACTTGCACTTGTTAATGCATATGTGTAACTGAGATGTGGAAGAGATCCCACTGGATTTTCCCCAAAATGAAAGACTTCCTCCAACCTCAAATTTTATGTGTGTATATATATATATATGAACTACAGATTTAAATACATATGACATATGTATATCATATACATATATACATATATATGAACTACAGATTTAAATATATATATATAGATATATGTATATCATACGTATACTTAAATCTGTAGTTCTTAAATTCAAGGTATTAATATTTTTTATCTCTGGTCCTGTACAAACTGTGCCCTATCATTTGTATCTTTGATTCCACCCTATCTCTGCTATATTTAGCGTCTATTGCTTACTATCAAATCAAAACCAAGATTATATTTTTAAATGTTATAATTTTGCAAATTTCATTTCATAGTGTTGAAGTTCCTATTGTTCCTCCTCCTATTGTTCCATCATGAGGTTCTATAGACTTCCTCAAAAATAGACCTGGAATCCAAATTTTATAACACCTGCAGGTTGAAGCTGCTCAAAGCCATCTTCATCTTTTATTTGAAAAATATTCTCCCAAAGCCATCCAGCTTTTATTCTAGAACATTATCCTAAATGTTCGTAATTTTTCAGTAGTCCGATTTTAAACCACAGCACATCCCCCTTCCTCTTTTCAAATACTCAAATGGCTTTTTATCTCTCTAAAAATAAAATTTCAAATCCAAACTATAATCAATAAGGCTCAACATAGAAATTGCTCCTGCTGGCTTTCAGGCATCTTTTCCTATCACCTCCCCTCATGCGTGCTCTGCTGCAGTGCCCTGGCTGCTGTGCCTCCACCGTATCAGTGGGCCCTGCTTCAAGGTCCCTTCACTGACTCTTCATTCCTCCAGGAATGCTCTTTTCTAGATACCTGCGTAGTTTGTCCCTCACTTCTGCTGGGTTTATACTCAAATATTACCTATAGAGGGAGTTTCCTGAGCACCCTAAATAAATTAGTACACAGCTTCTCTCTTCTTCCCTCTATAGCTCCCCACTCCTACTTTAAATTTTCCTTTCTTTCTTTTTCTTTCTTTCTTTCTTTCTTTCTCTCTCTTTCTTTCTTTTTCTTTCTCTTTCTTTTTCTTTTTCTTTCTTTCTCTCTTTCTCTTTTTCTTCTTTCCTTCTTCCCTTCTCTTTCTTTCACTCTTTTTTCTTTCCTTCTTTCCTTCTCTTTCTTTCTTTCCTCTCTCTCTCCCCTCCCTCCCTCCCTCCCTCCCTCCCTCCCTCCCTCCTTCCTTCCTTCCTTCCTTCCTTCCTTCCTTCCTTCCTTCCTTCCTTCCTTCCTTCTTTCCTTCCTTCCTTCCCTCCCTCCTTCCTTTCTCTCTGTCTTTCCTTTCTTTTACTCCCTCTCTCTCTCTCTTTCTCTTCTTCTTCTTCTTCTTCTTTCTTCTTCTTCTTCCTTCTTCTTTTTTTTTTTTTTTTTGAGGCAGAGTCTTGTTCTGTCAGCCACCCTGGAGTGAAGTGGCGTGATCCTGGCTCACTGCAACCTCTGCCTCCTGGGTTCAAGCGATTATTGTGCCTCAGCCTCCCTAGTAGCTGGGACTACAGGTGCACGCCACTGCACCCAGCTAGGCTAATTTTTGTATTTTTATGAGAGAAGGAGTTTCACCGTGTTGGCCAGGCTGGGCTTGAACTCCTGAACTCAGGTGATCTACCCACCTCAGCCTCCCAAAGTGCAGGGATTATAGGCATGAGCCACCACACCTAGCCTACTATAGATTATTTTCTATGGTTTGTTAGCACCATCAGATATTTTATATACATATTAATTGTCTCTTCCCATTAAAGTATATGTTTCATGAGATTAGGGATGCATTTTTATTTTGCCTTTTTGATCTCTGCTTTATTCCTAGATCCTTGGAAAGTGAATAGTACAGAAAAGGAACTCAATTTATTGATGTCAAAGTGACTAGCATAAGACTCTTTAAGATCCCAATTTAATTATCCTTTTTAAAATAATTAAAACTTAGAAGTCATTTTTGAAATATAACAGGTTTTGCTGCTCATATGTGACTGGTTCTTGATAAATATGTGTTCGTTCTTCTTGTATGAACTTAAATATTGGAAGCTGAGAATGACTATCTTCTATTGTACAGGTTAGGACACTGAGACCCTGAGGCATTAAATAATTTTTCCAAGATTACACATTGAGAGTGTCAGGATTTCGTTCCTCAAAAAAATGTTAATCAAACTTGCATTTTATTACCATACTATGCTTGATCCTCATGCACTTTACCACTTGCCAGAAATATCATCTGATATTAAATGTGAGATTAATAGTTTCCAAAGCATCTAAATTGCTATTTGCAGGTGATTCTATTTCCACTATGAAATTACATTGGGTTTTCTAAAATAATCTAGCCTTCAAATTTCCACATACCTTTTTTTTGTTTATTTCCTTTCTTCTGCATCTTTTTTCTCTCTCTACTCTTCCCCCTTTCTTTTCTTTTTCCCATATCCCTCCTTTTCCTTAAGTTTGATTTCTCTTTCACATACACCAACTTATGATAAAGTAAATATCAAAAATTATATTTACTCTTAATCTCTTCCCTTATTCTTAACACTTATTTGTTTAGTTAGGTTAGCAAATGTGGGTAACGCCATTTACACAATATTCTATTACTTGTCGAGTAACTTTTCTTCAACAAACTGGATTTTTTTCCCATTGAAATACTCATTATGTAAATAGCTCTAAAAACTCTATGATAACTAGGACATTCACTAAACTTACGTTTTCATTTCTTAGCTATTCATGGTTCCATATCAGTCCACCTAATTCAAAATACTCTTATGAGTATATTGTTTAGAAAGTTCAACAATTAATCTTTGAGAGGGGAGGATTTGGGAAAGCTTCAGTCAAGGCCCAGTCAGAAAATACAAGTTTAACAAAGACAAGTAGATCTATCAACAGAGATTATGTAATATAGAGGATTGTTAAGTACTAAACTTTAAAAAAGGGGGAGGCGGGGAATAATTCAGACTAATACCTGAAGCAAAAAGCATCTACAACAGGAAACAAAACTGGAGAGAAAAGAAGTTGACTTTATCAAATCTAGTAGCTCAGTTGAATGCTCCTGCAGTGTTAGTGATCAGCCACCTCTGGAAGGAGTATTGCTTGGATGTGGCTTGAGTCTTTGAGAGGGCACAATAGCTTAAGGCTAGTTCTCATGGATCCAGGAGGAGCAGGAGGCCAGAGCTTCCTATCACTTTCAAAGGATAATGCCTCTGCTAGAAGAAAAATTAAAAAGACATTCTATTATCCTCTTTTACCACCATCCCAAGTCCCCCAGTGCTTCCAATCTTCTGCTAGAAAGCCAGCTGGCAAAGGAGTCAGAAATTGAGGTCCACCAGTGATTTCTGGTCCTATCATTCCAGTACAGACTATGGAAAAGTGGATTTAGAGATGGGAGATTAGAATATGGACATCACTTTCTATTCTTTTGGCAAAGCTATGTTAAGTTAAATGATCAGAAGGCAAGGTATCTGAAATTTATTAGTCCTGCTCCTTGCTAAAATGCGGAGTTGTGATTTAATAGAATGGTCTCAAATGAAAAAAATGAAAAATATAGAAGTGTCATTTTAAAATTAACAAATGTATTCGTATCTTCATCTGAGAATCCAGGTATAATTAGTCAAAATTGTTTAAACATCCAGTGGTAAATATCTTAGTAAAAGCTTGAAAAATGTTATTATTATTCATATTTGAGCACCCACTATATGCTCTTTAACTCATTTTTCTTGATTAACTAATATTTAGTGAAAATATAAGAAAATATTCACTTTCTGACTGGAAGTATGACTCTGAGTTTAGTTCAAGTGAATACAAATAAAACAGAATGAAGGTCAGTGTTGTTACTTTCATAGATTATTAGCTGTTTAGAATAATTGTTTTAACAAATAGGTAAAGAAATATTTGTTGAAGACCTTATCTGTCTCCATAAATGATAGTAGTAATTATAGTCAAACCTTTCCATATATGATTTAAATATTATGCAAATTTATAATGACCTTCAAAAACAAATGTGGAAATTCCAGATATTACTTCAAGAAATTAATTTCACACCTTAAGCAAAAATTCTATTATTTGTTCTTATTATAATTTAAATAAAATAAATTTGGTTGGAATTAATTCAAACAATTTATAATGTATATATGTATATATTTATCAATAATATTTTAATTAGTACTTATAGCCATAATGGTCAGGAAGCTGGAGTTACTTGTTTTGATAGTGGATTTTGTAATTGTTCTGATACAAAGGAATTTCAAGTAGGTCTTTATTCTTCCACTAAGATTTAGTTTTAGCCTAACAAACTGTATGAAATAGTATAGAAAATATAAGAATTACATAAAATACACTTCAAAAGCACTATTTTTTCTTTTTAAAAATAGTAATTACAAACTATAGACTATAAAAAATCTGAGAAATATTTGTATAATCTAATTCAAGAATAAAAAAAACAATTTAAACATGTTTGATTGACACCATATCTTCATAGAACTGTTTTGGTCACCAGTTTTAGTTTAGCTATTAATTCTATATGTAGACAATATTGACAGAAGTTTAAAGTAGTCATATATTTGAAGTTCTGATAAAGTATAATAAGGTTATTTTATTAAATAGTAAATTAGAGTTTGGTTTTGAAAATACATTATGGCCTTTGTGAAAAAAATGTATTTATATGTCATAAATATTAAAAAATAAATAGTATTTATAATAAATACATATTAACCTTTTAGAACAAAAATTTTCGAAATATTCTGATCACAGCCTATAATAAGAAATAGATTTTACTTTATGTGTGCGTTTTTTAAACACTTGAAGCAATATGCATCCTTACCACATCAAAATGCTTATCTGTTCTATGTATTCTATTGTGTTCTGTTTCCATTCTCTGGCTGTTCCTCTCCTCCATTCTTTCTCTTCTTCTCCTCCTCCTTCCTTGCCCTTCTCCTCTTCCTCTGTACTTTATTTTTCTTCTCTGTCTTCTGCTTTTTCTTCTATGTTAATTATAACTTTTCTTTGTGAAAAATAACTGCTCTCAAATTGTTAAAAATAATTACTATCCAGCCAGGTGCGGTGGTGACTCATGCCTGAAATCCCAGCACTTTGGGAGGCCGAGGAGGGTGGATCACCTGAGGTCAGGAGTTTGAGACCAGCCTGGTCAACGTGGTGAAACCCCATCTCTACTAAAAATACAAAAATTAGCCCGGCATGGTGGCAGGTGCTTGTAATCCCAGCTACTCAGGAAGCTGAGGCTGGAGAATCAGTTGAAGCCGGGAGGCAGAGGTTGCAGTGAGCTGAGATCGCACCATTGCACTCCAGCCTAGGCAAAGGAACGAGACTCTGTCTCTAAATAAATAAATAAATAAAATTACTTTCAAAGTATTCTTTTGCCTGTCTTCTTCCCAAAAATGATTCAAATTTTGCTTACATTCTTCAGCAATCTTGTGGAAACTTTTTTGTGTGTTTGTTAGTTTATGGCTTTCAGGTTTAGAATTACCTCCTCCTTTCTCGCATGCCTGGTGACCTTCAGTATCTCATTTGTACTCATATTAAAACATAAGGACATGAGAGTAGTTACACTACATTTTTTTTTCATGTTCACTATGTGATATGAAAGCAGTATTGGTCAAAACAGTCATAATTAAGTTGTCTAAACAGAAGAATGAAGATGATCAATATCTCAGTTTTACAAATAACTATAAAAGTATTAGCATTTATCATTTTCATAAGCATCTAAGTATTACAAAAAGAATGGATAGTACTAACTGTGGAGCTAAGAGATTTCAAAATGATGTCTGAATTTCTATGAGAAAATGAATTATCTTGAAGTGCACATATAACTATCTATAAAATGAGGGGAAGTAATTTTTAACGAATTCTTAGGCACATGCTACAATATTTTAAACTAAGGAAGAGAATATAGTGATTATAAGAAGTAGTACCGGGAAAGATGTTTTGATATGCTGTAGAAAATATTGTAGAGGGAGCTACTTTCATATTTAGTCACATTAATCCTTAGTTTTCTGTTAAAGCAAAAAGGAAATAAAAAGGTTAATAAAAAGGAAAAAAGTGTTACTCTTTCCTGTTACTCTGTTTGTCTTATACCAACTAGCTCAACACCCTCTAGTAATAGATTAGTTCACTACTTGATATAGTAATTTGGAATTATAATCATGCTGGCACTTCACTGTTGCCACCTGGAATAGTATGTTTCTTTTACAGTTTAATTTCCTCAACACCATTAAATGACAATTCCCTATAACCATGAGAGCCATAAAATATCTCTCTATCCATCTATCTGTCTAATCTATCCACCTATCCTCTATTTAGTGTAACATCTCACTATGTATTTTTCTCCTAAAATGCAGTGAATCTTTCAATCATAATTTTAATTTTCATGTATTTTAACATTTAAATCTTAGTGTAGCAGACGTGTGAAGAAACTGCTTAGCATCAATTCTCCCTTTTTTTTTAAAACAGAATTCTGATGTTATTGAATAATCTTTGCTTCCCCACAGGGCTCCATGCCTCAGTGAATGCTTATCAATACATATCTCTCAAATTAATTTGTCTCACTGTAATTATATTTCCTGGAGAACCATTGGTTCTTGAATAGGCTTATGCTCAATTTCAGTCAATTAGAATTTCTGGGGAAATTTCCCTGGAGTTTCCAGAGGAAATCTCAATGCTTCTAAAACAGAGAGTAAGCTATAGAAGTAAGCATTCCTTTCCTTTCTAGGGATATAGATGCATTTCAGAACTATGCCGTCATCAGCCCAAGGAAGGGTCAACAGCTTTAATAATTTTCATAATTAATGTGCATCTTTTTTATAACTAGGCTGTTTGAGACAAAACCATCATATTTATTACTAGAAATTCTTATATGTCATTTAATATTTCACTGAATAATATTTTCTAAAGAGATCGCAGGAGAAAAATGTGTTACTTTCCCTAACATCTAAATTTAATATGTAGTTATATTGAGAAGAAATGTATTCAGAATCTTCTCTAATGTCTAAAAGGTTGGACGTTATTTGATACCTAAGCCTGCTCATTATTTGGAGCTTTCCCTAAAGCCCTGCCACCCACCTTGAAATGGACAAGATGGCCATATACATGTGATTAAATGAAAATGTAAGTAAGAGGGCTCTTATTATTGTACTCTATAAATTTTGGATTCCATTTTAAATACATGCATTCCTCCTGGAGAACTTGGGCTTGTTATAGCCATGTTGACTTTAACATTTGCAAAAGTATTCTCAACACCTATTAGATAAAACAGTTTTTATTATCTGCCTGTCTTCAGCACTGACAAGGAAAAAATCATTCCATTGCTTTTTCTTTTCTTTCCATAATCTGCCGCATTTTTAGACTTGCTCTCATAGTAAGGTCTTCCACAACTTTACTTGCTTTAGATTACAGCCTTCCTTTCAGAGCTCAAAGGCAATCTTATAGACTTTCTTTACAGTGATAATTGTAAGAATGGTAGGTAAAACTACAAGATGGTTCATTATCCATTTGAATTCTTATCCATTTAAATTATCCATTTGAATTCTTATCAAGCACTGAAAAAAGATAGATTGTTTGACTAATACTCCAGCTGGTTCCTCCAAGAAAACTCAGTGTGTTACACAAGCCCCACCAGGAAATGCCATAGAGGTGACAAATGGCAATGTTTCCCTACTGTTAAACACATGTAACGTCTGGGAGAAGCTCTTCCCCGTTAAAGCAGGTGTATAGCTGTGCTGTGCTGCTTAGGAGCAGAATCTATTTTAAACACTGCCTGGAGAGGTTGGTCTGTTCTTGAAGCTCCTTCAGGAGTTGGCATTCAGAACAGGGTCAATCAAGAAAGATGCTGGCTCCATGCCTGCATTTTCTGTTATGTTTAGTTCAATTAGATTCAAATATACAAAACATGCCAGTGAGAAGAGAAGGTCAATCACTTAGAAATTATATTAGCCATAACTTGGAGGTAATTTTTGCTGTGTCTACACTACAAATACAAGAATTAAGAACAATTTTATAGATTATTTGCCATCATATGGAGGGAAATACATTAGAATCCAGTAAAAAATTTATGTATATTAACAAGGCCTCGTGGTGCTATAAAGTGGTATGCTCAGCTTATGGCTTCCTCATCTTCTGTTCCAGAGTGATTTCTGCCTAAAATTTATATGCACCTCATGGATACAATGTTTCATAAATTGTTTCTCTATTAAATTTTCACAAGACAAACTGTCTTAGTCAGCTCAAGATGCTATAACAAAAGTACCATAAACTGGATAACTTATAAACAACAAACCTTTATTTCTCCTAGTTCTGGAGGCTGGGCACTGGCAGATTCAGTCTAATAAGGGCCCATTTCTCATAGATGGCACTCTCTTTCCATGTCCTCACAAGGAGGAATAGTAAGGCAGTCCTCTGGAGCCTTTTTAATAAGGACACATCACATTTGTCTGCCCTCATGATTTAATTACCTCCCAAGGGCCCAACCTGTAAAGGCCATCACCTTGAGGATTAGGATTTTAACCTATGAATTTGGGGGGTACACAAACATTCAGACCAAAACACAAACTTAAGTGAAAATGAGGAATAGTTTGGGCAGATTACTTGAAAAATCAGATCACCAGAATTTTCCTCAAAGGCAATACTGTCATGCACCACATAACAACATTTCAGTTAATGACAGACCACATAGACATCAGTGGTCCCACAAAATCATAATGGAACTGAAAAATTCGAATATTGTAGTGTGCACATGACTCACCTGTTTGTGGTGCTGCTAGTATAAACAAACTGTGATGCCAGTCCTATAAAAGTGTTGCACGTACAATTATATACAGTACGTAATACTTAATAAGGATAATACATGACTATGCTACTGGTTTATATATTTACTATACTGTACTTTTTATTGTTATTTTAGCATGTATTCTTTCTATTATTAAAAAAAAGTAAGAGCCATAAAACAGCCTCAAACAGGGCCTTCAGGAGGTGTTCCAGAAGAAGGTTTTGTTATTATAGGAGGTGATGGCTCCATGCATATTTCTGCCCCTGAAGACCTTCCAGTGGAACAAGAGGTGGAGGTGAAAGGTGGTGAAATTGATGATCCTGATTTGGTGAAGGTCTAGGTTAATGTTTGTGTCTTAGTTCTTTTTGTTTTGTTTTGTTTTTGAGACAGAGTCTCACTCCGTAGCCCAGACTGGAGTGCAATGGTGCCATCTCGACTCACTGCAACCTCTGCCTCCCGGGTTCAAGCAATTCTCCTGCCTCAGCCTCCCAAGTAGTTGGGAATACAGGCCTGTACTAGAATGTCCAGCTAATTTTTTTTTGTTTTTTGGTTTTTTTTTGTATTTTTAGTAGAGATGGAGTTTCACCATGTTGGCCAGGCTGGTCTTAAACTCCTGACCTTAAGTGATCTGCCTGCCTCGGCCTCCCAAAGTGCTGGGATTACACGTGTGAGCCACCGTGCCTGGCCTTGTGTCTTAGTTCTTAATAAAAAGTTTCAAAAGTTTAAAATAAAATGAAAAATTTGAAAAATAGAAAGATAATAGAATAAGGACATGAAATATTCTTGTACAGCTGTATGTGTTTGTGTTTTAAGCTAAGTGTTATCGCAAAAGAGTCAAACAGTTCAAAAAATGAAAAAGTTTATAAAGTAAAAATGTTACAGTAAGCTAAGGTTAATTTATTATTGAAGAAGAAGAATATTTTGTATAAATTTAGTGTCGCCTAAACGTAGGTTGTTTATAAAGTCCACGTATGTACAGTAATGGCCTAGGCCTTCCTATTCATCCGCTGCTCACACACTGCTCACACTCTACTCACACAGGGCTAATTTCAGTTCTACAAGCCCAGTCATAATAAGTGCCCCAGACAGGTATGCCATTATTAATCTTTTATACTGTACCTTTTCTATATTTAGATATGTTTGCATACACAAATACTTGCCATTGTGTTACAATTGCCTACATTATTCTGTACAGCAATATGCTGTTCGTGTCTGTAACCTGGAAGCAATAGAGTACACCATATAACCCAGGTGTGTAGTATGCTACACCGTCTAGGTTTCTGTGGTACACACTGTGATGTTCACGCAGTGAAGAAATTGCCTAACGATGAGGTTCTCAGAACATGTCCCTAGTGTTAAGTGAGGCAGGACTGTATGAACTTTTCCTTATTTTTCTTTCTGCTACTCTTTTATACTATTTCCATATGTTCTTTAGACCTGCAGTTATTTAGTCTAGCGTAGGATTCTAAAATTAGAGAGATACTATCAAAATTAATGTTTACTAGAGAAGTTTATCTGAAGGAATATTATATAAGATAATTTGTTTTGTTTTGGTTTTCTGACTTTTTTTTTTTGAAACAGTCTCTCTCTGTCACCCAGGCTGGAGTGCAGTGGCACAATTTCAGCTCACTACAACTTCCATCTCCCAAGTTCAAGCGATTCTTCCTGCTCAGCCTCCTGAGTAGCTGGGATTACAGGTGCCCACACCATGCCTGCCTAATTTTTTATATTTTTGGTAGAGACAGGGTTTCACCATGTTGGCCAGGATGGTCTTGAATTCCTGACCTCGAGTGATCCCCCTGCCTTGGCCTCCCAAAGTGCTGCAATAGAGAATGAGCCACGGTGTCTGGCCATATAATTTGTTTTTTTAACTTATGTTATCAATCTGTTTCTGTGTACTGTATATATTATCACATGATATTCCACATTGTACTGATGTATTTCGACGTAGTATACATGCTTACATTTATTTGTCCTTCACAATTTATAAGTGAGGTTCCAAGTGTCAGGAGACAAGTGAAATCAAATCACATAGCATATAAACAAGATGATGATCTAAAATTCAGGTATGTGTAAATAATAAGGTATTATTTATTTATGATAGTCAAACATTATTTCATATGCTTGTAAGCTATTTTGCATGTGCCTGACTCACACACCATGAACTACCTGTATGATTCTTGTATCAGGTTTTTAATTGAATTGTGGGACTTTGTTGGTTTGTACAAACATTTGTTTAGTAAAAAAAAAAAAAAGTCCACCTGTCTTTCAGATGGAAGGAAATTGTTGTATTCTAAGTTGTTTGTATTTTTAATTTATGATTTTCTGTTTTATATTGACATTTGTGTGTTTTTTGGGCATCTGAGTTTAGTGAATTTCTTAGAAAAGCAAAATATAGATAAACAGATAAATGGAGAGATGGATAGACAGATAAATATCTACACACACATACATACATAAATATATAGATGCACATTCACATATAAAGATGTATAGATACATAGAAACATAGATATATGGATAGATATAGCTCTAAGGCAGTGTATTAATGCATTTTCATGCTGCTGAAAAAAAAAAAAAACCCACATACCTAAGACTGAGAAGAAAAAGACGTTTAATTGGACTTACAGGCCCACATGGCTGGGGAGCCCTCAGAATCATAGTGGGAGGTGAAAGACACTTCTGACATGGCAGCAGTAGGAGAAAATAAGAAAGAAACAAAAGCACCTGATACAACCATCAGATCTCGTGAGACTTGTTCACTATCATGATAGTACCACAGGAAAGACTGGCCCCCATGATTCAATTACTCCCCTTTCTGGGTCCCTCCCACAACACGTGGGAATTCTGGGAGCTCAATTCAAGTTGAGATTTGGGTGGGGACACAGCCAAACCATATCAGGCAGTATAGGTATGGCTCCCTCTGTATGTTTTGTTTTATTGTTTCATTTTTATGTTTACTATGTTGTAAGCATTATTTAATTACAAATTCAAAAAGTGATTCATAAAAAGATATTTGCAAATGAGTTTGAAAGCCTATAGATTTATTTTTTTAAAAAAAGGAAAATTCACAACTGTCATAGTATTTTTTACTTCCTTCATAATTTTTCTATGTCAGACTTTGAAACTGTACACATAAGCCCTTTGTTTTGTATAAACTAATTCAAATTGATCATAATAAGTGAATAATAAATTGCACTGTTGGGACTATTTATTGATCATTATTTCCATTGGTGGAATCCTGTCACTTGGGTGGCACATCAAAGTGGGCAAACTGTGACTATAGGACAGAAAAGTGTCAACAAATTTAGTGCCAACTAAACTTCTGTAAAATACAAGTCACATTTCTGTGTGTTGTCTCGGAATTTATAGACCTTATCTAGTTTCCCTGTCCAACTTTATTTCATTCACTATCAAAAACATAGCCATGGCACTGATAAAATGTTGCCGTTCCTGTTGTTCAAAAATACTGTACCTTAGGAGAGTCTCTCTATAAAACACCATTCCGACTCTGAAGAAATGCCATTTGGTGTGTGATCACTCACATTAATATTGTTTTATTTTTATATCAAACAGTAAAGAAGCAGTAACATTGACTTACTGATGACCTTTTTATTAGTAAACTGTGAGCTTGAGATGATGCTTCCAGTTTACCGGACAAAGGAGCAAACCAATAAGTTAGACGTTGTTTGAAACATTCAGGGCCTTTTACATGAGCAAGATTTCCTTTTAGCCATCCTCCATGGTACCTAAATCTCATATAAAATAGTCACATACAGAATTATCCCGATATTACTTATAGTAGAAATTTAACTATATATATATATATATATTTTTGCTTGTCTATGTATCTATGATCAGTTTATTTCGGAAAGACTCAATATTGTTAATATGTCCATTCTTACTAAATTGATCTATAGATCAACACAATTCCGATGACAGTTCCAGCAGAATTATGTTTATGAAATGGCAAGTGGATTTGCAAATGTGTGTGAAAATCCAAAGGCTTTAGAATGTTGATAATAACCTTTAAAATCATTAAAAGTAATCTTTTAAAATAGCAAAGTAATAGTAAAGGGAAAGCTATAATAATCAAGACAGTATAGTGTTTGAGTAAAGATATACAAATATAACAAAAGAATAGCACACCAAGCCCAGACATAGACCCACAGTTATAGGGTTATTCAATTCTCTACAAAGGCACCAAAGCAATCCAATGAGATAAAGTGTATATATATAAAATATTTTATATATATTTTATATATATAGAATAATATATATATTATTTTATAGAATTTTATAATTTTCTCTATATATAGAATATTCTCTATATGTAGTATATATAGAATATTCTCTATATGTTGTATATATAGAATATTCTCTATATGTTGTATATATAGAATATTCTCTATATGTAGTATAAAGAGAATATTCTATATATGTAGAATATATAGAATATATAAAATAAATATAAAATATTTTATATATACATTTTTCTCCTGTTTTCATTTAAATATACATATTTAAATGAAAACAGGAGAAAACTTTAGCAACTTGGGACAAAGTACATTTCTTAGAGAGAATGAATAAAATAAAAAGATTTAAAAGTTAAATTTCATCAGTGTTAAAAACTGCTTGTAAGTGCTAAAAGTTAAACACAGAGAGAAAGAAAGAGAAAAGCTTTCTTCTCAATTATGATGATGAAGTATTTTTTTTCAGTATATTAGAATCTTCTGGAAATTAAAATAATCATGTCTAGTACCATATTTCAATACTGCATCATTTCATTGAACAATCAGAATTAAAGATTTCTGATGTTTTCTTAATAACTACTCTTTTGACATTAATGATGTCATCCCAAAGATCATTGCTAGATGCAATGATTCTGTGTTAATTATGCAGTTATTAGTAAGAAATACAAGCATTTAAAGTAAATGTACTAAATACTTCTTATCACTTAGTTCTTAAAATTTTTATTTTAACATTATGTTTAGAAGGCATAATACCCATATGGTTTTGCAACTCAAAATTGCTTTCAAGCTGATCTAAGAAATACTTCAAAATAGCTTTTAAAAAAATACTATTGTTACATACAGTTCTTAGGAAAACATTTAAAATTTTTAGGAGGGGTTTTCTATTGTTTCAAAATCCAAGAAAATTGTTTTTACATATTTATTAAGATTAAATACAAACTAAGCACACAAATAACAAATAGAAGATAAAATAGTAAATTTTCCTTTTAGTTATTTAATAGAAACTTATATATGAAATGTGATAAAACAGCATATTTCTGTGATCCTTAAGAATGTAAATGACTAACCCTTATAGATTATATTTAAATGGCTACTATAAAAAAACCTTCATTAATATTTTAGGGAATCTATAAAATATCTTCTAAAATAGTCGTATTCTTGTTTACGGTCTTTCTTCTCCAAGAAACGTGTCTGTTTCTTCATGCCCAATGTAAATTCCTTGTTGCATTTCATACATAAGTTTCTGTGAAATAAGATTTTATTTAGTAATTATTTAGATTGCTATATAGATAATTCATTCATAATGATGGTTGATTTTATCATTGCAATTTGAGCAGGTGAAATAAAAGTTTTGTTTTCATATATGGTAAAGCTTTGGAATTTTTGCAGTTTTTCTATTCTGTTTATTTGGAGGTCATTTTTAATATCCCATAAAGAGTATAATTTATGATTTAAAAACATGCTTTGTGTTTATACCTCTACAGGGAGGAAGAGATAAATATGCCTCATAGTTTAACAGTTTTCAATAGAAGAGTTACCTCATGAAATATGATTTTCATTTGTATCTCTTGGTACCTACTAAATAAAGAGTTATTTTAGCACTAGCATTTTTCTTACTTGCTTCTTCAATGGTACCATATATCTTTTTCATTTAATTTTATTAGTAGTATTAAACATAAAATCCCCTAATGAACAGTATGTTGAATACCCATTAAATTAGAAAGAAGGAAATAATCATTAAAATAATTAAGAAAACCATAGTTATTCTTCATAAATTCTCTGTAATCTGTGCTTAATAATATCTCACTCCACAGAGGTGGGAATAAATTTGAGCCAATATATGTGGTTTTATCCAAAATCCTTGGTTTAATTTATAAGCTATAATCCCTATTGTAAACTGGGAATTTTTCTCTTTATTGTTAATTTTTAGATAACTCTGTTGCATATTGATATAACACAAATACACATTAAAATAGAATGTAAAGAGGAAATGAAGATTAAAATTTCATGATTGTCATAAAATAGGTTCTATTTTTTAATACAATTGCCAGTGTCATCAGAATCATTAGCATAAGAATATAGTCCTATTTCTCCAAATTCTGTGCACATTGCAATTTAAGTCACAAGAATATGGCATTGTAATTTGGAAATGGTAAAATAACACCCTAATCTAACCATGTTAGTGTGACTTACTATCTGCTATTCCTTCATCTTCATCGTTTGTAAGCATGATAAACAGAAGTTAGAATTATACCCTTTTCTTACAATAGGGTGGAGGAAGTAGAGGAGATCTGCAAATGCTTTGTAACGTCTTCCTCCATGCATCATCTTGGAGATTAAAGAATTATGGGCTGGCCACGGTGGCTCACAACTGTAATCCCAGCACTTTGGGAGCTAAGGCAGGCAGATCACGAGGTCAAGAGGTCGAGACCATTCTGGCCAACATGGTGAAACCCCATTTCTATTAAAAATATAAAAATTAGCTGGGCGCGGTGGAGCGCACCTGTAGTCCCAACTACTCAGGAGGCTGGGGCAGGAGAATCGCTTAAACCTGGGAGGTGGAGGTTGCCGTGAGCCAAGATCGTGCCACTGCACTCCAGCCTGGGCGACAGAGAGAGACTCTGTCAAAAAAAAAAAAAAAATTACATCTCTTTTTTTGACAATAAATTGCAAACAAAACAGAGACTCGTTTGGCATGAAGACATTTTGTCGTGAATGGCAGTGGTGAGAATATGAGCAGGGCAATCTACCCAGTTCTTATGTAATGCTAAGGATACTAGAAAAATAATGATATTCTGTATTGTGTGGTACCGGAAAGTAGTCATAAATAAGCTTCCTTTCCCAGCTTGTCAGTAATTTTCCTTTTGTCCTTAAAATGTGCAGAATAAAAAGCAGTAATTTGTCTCCTTTCAGTTTTTCTTTTTTTAGTGAATATGTTGGGGAGTGGGCGGATGTAGGGTTGTTTGCATACACTTACTAACAAATTGAGCTTTTCATAAAAAACACCTATATGCTGTTGAACTATATATTTTTACATTTTTAAATTGCCAAATAATTGTCTCAAATCAATTTTCCTAAATCAGTATTTCTTTATAGCAGCATAGTCCTACTCTCACTATTTATTAATAGAAGTCATTTTTCACTGATTTAATAATCTTCACAGTGTCACCTGGAAAGATAAAAAAAGTAACAAATACTTTATTACATGAAGTAATGTGTAAGTGTGTACCGTGTGTGTGTGTATGAATTAGGAAAGGTCAGCTACTCTGGCTTCAAGTCTCTGGGATTATTGACTCAAAGGACATTAAATACAGAGTATCCAGAGTGCAGGAGAAACTGCACGTGGAACATGGTAAACCCTACAAGGACACGCATTTTAGATGTGGGCTTGAAATTTGAGGTAAATCAAAGTTCCCAAAGAATCAAAAAATGATGGCCTAGAATCATTTGGAGAAAAATACTCGAAAGTTTACAGGTTAAGGGGAAGTTACTTTCCTGATGTCATAAACATCATTACAATACATAATCTTTTGCCAAATAAGCGAATGATTGGCAATCTACCTGAAGCATTCATGTAATTTCCATGATTTGAATTTACTTTTGTGCCTTTTCAGCATTATGCCAACGAGGCCCAAAATCTTTTTTTTTTTTTTTTTTTTTGAGACGGAGTCTTGCTCTGTCACCCAGGCTGGAGTAACAAGGCCCAAAATCTTCTGTTAGACTTAATGTCTAGTCATTTTTTTTTAAAGGCAGAAAAAATAAAGTAAATTGCATGTGTACTTGAGTTTAGAAGTAATATTAAGATGATTAAATAGAAGAATGGGTATAAGTATCCAACTCTACTCCAAAGAATGAAAATGAAAGGCATCATAATATAAATGATTTTGGGAACAAGCTTAAGTACCATTACTAAAAAGGATAAATTTCCTCACACTTACAGTGGAATATAATAAAAAAAAAAAGAAAAGCGATTTGTAAATTTACGGGGAGTGGATGTTGGGATAATTGCTGCTATGAATTTGACAGTGTGAAATTCTTCAAAGTATTTTAGTGGCTTTGATTGGAGATATACCCACTTGAAGGGAGGCTATCTACTCACTTGAACAATTATAGTACCTGTAATTATTAACAACTTAACACCTTCCAAGGAGATGTAAGAGCAGGTTTATTAATATAACTATTAGAATAGGTTTTAAATGTAGTGAAACAAAAAGCGCTTCTTTGATTAATTTATTTTATCTTTAATTATGTTATGTTCATTATGGAGGCTATAATTTTAATTAGAAGAAAGAATAATTTTTTTTAGAACATAATAAATTTGGCATTTAGAGGTGGTGACCAGCCTTCCTCTCTCATATCTGATTAAGGGATTTATGTGCTTCTAGGGCACATTCAGGCTAATTAGAATCATGCTTGTGTTTTCATTAATGAGAGCAGAACAGAATTCCTCAGTCTCATGAGAAAAATACATACTACGTGATATCGAGCTGAATTCCTTTTTTGGCTATCAGATGTCAGGAAAGTAAATGATTTATAGTATTCTTTTCTAAAAAGTGAGTTCTTCATCTGTTTACATATTTTTGTCAGAACTGAAAAGGAAAACATTTATATACAGAGAGGTAATCTGCAGTTTTTCATTAGAAACATATTTTATCCACTACTAAATGTCAACATAGTTACAAAAATATTATGCAAACCTTCATAGTCTCATTACATAGCAGGGGGAAAAGTAACACTTATACACACACCATGGTCTGAAATTTGTGGTAGGTGGCATATGAACATACCATATGCTGCTACGGTGTTATATTTGGCCAATGTCTTTTTCAAATATTTTATATGTGCATCTGTGTTTAATAATATTGCTAATTAGTAAAGCTATATTATTAATAATATTAGTAAATTATCGGTACCATTATTAAAAACCGTTAATAGTACTATCTTGAATGCCTTACTGAAATTAGCTCATTTCGTCTTCATAAATACTCTAAATGTAGTTACTGATATATCCTCATTTTACAAATTTTAAATCTTACATTTGGAGAAGTGAAATCACTTATCCCAAGTTTGCAGTTATTAAATAGCAAAGCTGAAACTTGAGCAAATCCCAGCACTGTCTAAATCTGCACTGCCTATGGAAAAAGTGACAGGTGTGGAATTGTGATGAACATGAACTCCATCCTGATCTAAGACAATTCGAAAGCTTTCACATTACATATGAAAACATTTCCAAGTGTGCCATGTCACCACATTGGGATTACTCTGTTTCCAAATGACGAGGGGATTCTTATTTCAGACATAGCCTCCTGGGGCCATTATGGCCACTGAAGTGTTAAGGTTGGGAAGTGAATGCAGGCAACTGGAGGACTAGAGAATCACACGCTTACCACAAGTTTTGTTTTAATATCTTTGAAGTTTCCCAGTGTTTTGAACATATGAAAGAGAATGTATTATAAATAATTGTAGAAAAGGTATGTTGCACTGAGATGCCCTGTTTCTCTTGCAAGATAATTTTCTCAAGGGATCTAAATTATACTAGTTAAGGTTTCAAGTGTAGCTGCTCTTCAAAGTTCCTACTATAAGTAATTTGTGAATTAATCAACCTTAAGAAATACTGGGGAAAGCCCTGAAAAAATCAAACAAATTATTGGCCAAATTATTTGCCAAGTGTTCAAAATTGAGTAATTATTGACATGTCTCTATTTTAAAAGACAATTTATGTGGGACTTTATTTATCTGTGAGAATTGATTTATCTGATTCAATACCCTTGGGATCTCTGAGTATCTAGCAACCCCCTTCCGCTTCCTTAGTTATATATATTTTGTCTCCTTCGTTACGGTAGAACACTTACTAGATTGAGATTAATACAAATTGAAGAGCACCCAGACTTCTAGACAATTCCATTCTGTGTCTGTCTAGTTCCTCTATAATCCAGTGTCATGCAATTAGGAAGTCTTTCTATATTATCATAATTTCCCTAGTCCTGATGAATCTAGACATGTTAACTTGTACAATTTTTCACACACCAAAAATTAAAATGGAATAAGAATACACGTGGTATTGCTGAAACATCATCTATGAATATTATCTTAAAAACTGGGAGTACCCTATCTTACTCTTTGTTCAAGTGGCATCCCCTCTTGTTTATATTGAGGCAACATATTCCATTATATTGAGGCAACATATAACAAACAGAGAAGAAAGAGGCCAGTTCTAAGCCGTGAAAGCACAGAGATTAAGGCCCTCTGTGGCATCCCCTGCATTCACATAATTAACGAATATACATTTATATATTATGTGCTGGATACTATGCTAAACATTTGTGAGGCAACAAGAAAGAAAACGTGTTCTGCATGCTGGAGAAACTCAAATGTCTTACAGTGGACACGGTGTTCGTTTCCTTATGCTGTGTAACACGTTACTACAAACTCTGTGGCATAATGGGACACCCATTTGTTATCTCACATTTCTCTTTGATTGGGCTATCAAAATATTGAAGTCAGAGCTCTAGTGAAGAATCAGCTTCCAAGCTTATTCAGGTTATCAGCAGAATTAAGTTTCTAGGGTTATAAGATCTCAGAGGTCCACATTTTCCTGCTTGCTGTCAGCTTGGAGTCTCTCTCAGATAGTACCAGGTTACTTTCTGGTTTTTTCCCCCACCATCCATCTTTAAGCCAGTGGCATCCCCTCTTGTTTCAAATCTTTGACTTGCTTATCTACCCACAACTGGAGAAAACACTGTTTTTATAGGGTGCATTAAATTAAATTAGGACTACCAGGATAATCTCCCTATTTATGATCAACCATAACCTTAATTACATCTGCAAAAATTCCTTTGCTGTTATCCAAGGGGGAGGGTAATTGGGATCATCTTGGGATTCTGCCTCCCACAAACGCAGATAGGATACCGAGAATAGAGAGGTCCGCCCTTGCAGAGTATATCTTTACACTTGTATTTCATGCTGCTCTACTCAGTTGTGAAAACTCTTGAACTTCTACATAAATGTTAATAAAAAAAGAAAAGGGAAGACTGTGGGAAAGTAGCTAAAGGGGGCGTCCAGCTTCTTTTTTCCAAACTGAAGGTCATGAATATTCTATGTCTGATGGTGCTATTCCATATTCTGTTTCATGTTATGCTCCTGATCCCCAGATGTTTAGTTTTTATTGTTGTTGCTGTTGTTATTGTTGGAGGCCAACCACTATGCATTTAATGTTAACATTATAAATGATTCACTTTCCCCCTTTGGGAATTTTGCAGAAAGTTTTCTTAAATCTTTAATCAAGTGAATGTCTAGGTGTCTCAGCTGGGATTGCCTAGAGAAAAAGGCCCAACTGTTATGCTTGGCCTGATTCTTGAGGTGAATCTGTTGTTTTTCACATGGACCCTAAATTCAAGCCTTCCCAAGATCACTGCAATTCACATATCATAACCAAAGCATGACAAATAGGCACTTTCTTTTCTCTAGGTAATTTCGAAGAGTAAAAATAAGAGGAGAAAGAAAAGGTTATCCATTTATCTACAAAAATGTTTCATCAATAAACGTTTCTCTGAAAAAGAGTAGGATTGTCTTAAAATTTTCAAAATAGAAAATATTCAAAGCTTGTGGCAAAGTTCTAACCATTTTTTATGATTTTTAATGTCATTTCAGTTGTATTAGCAATAATTGCTGACATTGTCTTCAATTCATCATTTATCCAGGGAGACTATGAAAGCCTGGAAAACTGGGAAGCACAAAATGACTTATCTCCTTTTATATTTGAATACAAAACATTTTTCCAAAGCTTACATGTTTAGGTCCAATTCTTTCTGAGGAAAACACGTGTTAATGAGCTATGCTATTGTATATTTATAATCTTAGCATCCTTTCTACATCATTCTAAGAAAATAAAATCACTAAAATTGTCACAAAGTCATCATTGTCTGGGAATATCACAGACAGAGGGCGCAACCGAATCGTTATGGTAAAGATTTCAGCTATTTGAGTGGCCTGGTCGATTTTTGGAAAACCTATGAGATATATTATGGCATTATTTCAACCCACAAATTTTTGCTATGGAGAAAATAATACTTAAATATAAATCAATTTTACTGTGTGTCATGATAAAGTTCTTTTTGAAAGAGTTTGCATTTGACAGATTTTTAAATGAAATAAACACATTAATGTTTATAAAGTTTAGAGATACACTTTTGGGAAAATATTTTATACTATTTTATAATATATAATATGATATTTTATAAATAAAATATTTATACTTTGCTATAATAATGTTTATGTGTAAATCAAAACTCATGTAAGTTTTTTATGCACAAAATGCAACTTGAGGAAAAGAGATGTACTATTCAACTAATTACTGTTAAATTAAATTGATATTGCAGACAACTGACTCAAGTCAGTACTGCTATAGTTCAGAGTTGATAAATTATGGCCCAAGGGTCAAATATGACTGTCTGCCTGTTTTGGTATGACTCACAAACAAAGATGTTACATATTTCAATGGCTACATTTTTAAAAACTACGTAAGTACCTACATAGTATCCTCAATTCTGCCTTTTTTGCCTCAAATTCTAAAACATTTTCACCTTGTCCTTTAAGACTAAAGTTTGTCAACATCTACAACAAAAGAACAGAACAATGGGGGGGATCAGTTTATCATTTTTAAAATTATTATCCAAGTGACCTCATGCAGTATGCACCTGCTTCTTTTCTGCCTGAGGTCAGAATTTGTGTTTGTTCATATCATAATTTATGTTAGCCTCAATTTCTTTGTCAGTAAAATGGACATAATATGATTTTGCTCACCTTAAGTACTACTTCCATTCTCAAAGGAAATAATGTGTGCAAAATCTCTTTGAAAAGTACATAACAGTACAAAAAGAACATACTATGGAATCAGAGTACCTGCAGGGCTTGACTTCAAAGAGCAGGATCTAGAGGAATTGCTGGTTTTCTGTTCCAGATAAGCCACTTCCTAACACTTAATTTAAGGAAAGTTGCCCTAAGATAATTAAGGTTACTCTACCTAGAAAACTTGCAATTACTCATTTGTGTGCAAGCATTGAGGCTCTGCTAAGTAGCTGTTGGCAGGATCCCTGTGTTCCCAATTATTTCCTACCTGCCTCTCTTCTGGAAATCTGCCTCTATTGCTCAGTGACAGTGATACATTTTCTGATAATGCCTGGTTTCTTCTAGAATGTCTTTCTTATGGGATTAACCTTCTTTGTGGCTCAATTGCCCTGATAATACTCAACCCTGACCATGCTCTATTCGTTGGGCACCATGTTGTTTATCACCAGGATACTGTCTCTCGGCCCAGCTTTCATAGGTACAGCAGCTTTTCACAGTCCTCTCCTACACTAATGAGGCTGCCTTCTTCTGGCTTAATCTGCTCCCCAATATTCTGAGAACGCTGAGGAGCAACTGCATGGAGGCTTAGGTGGTCCAATCCTACTCTAGATTAGAACAGATCTCCTGTCATAAGAATGCCCCAAGTCCTGTATCCATTTTGTAAATCTTCCCACTTGCATAACAGCAACAGTGGGGATGTCTAATGTAAAACTTAACCATAAAATCTTTTTACTGAACGTTCCCATCATCAATTAGGTCACTGACTTAATGGTGCAGCCCCTTCCCAGGCTTGCAACCTCTGCAAACCAAACCAGCAAAAATTCCTGATAAGGCTGACCCTTTTAGACTAAATCAAACACATCTTTTTCTTAGACCGTGATCAACCTGTTTTTTCTTGATGTCTTCTATATGCCCAAGAGATTATGCCACCTCTCATTATAGAGCAACTTAACAGACACCTTGACTTCAGCCAGCTTCAGGACTCATTTGCGTCCCTGAGTCATTCATGCTTGCTACCAAACTGCAGACCTGCTTAGCATTAAGGATTAATCCCCAAAACATCAGAACTTTAACACGTCTGTTGCTTTGAAGCAACCTATTTCCCTAACTCTTCTAAAATACACTGAACTAAATAGATGATTCTGAGGGCGGTCTTTATGGAGACCCTTAGCTAAGACGTCCATTTAATGATATGTAAACCTTCAATTCAGATCAGCTTGAATTTTTCTCTCAAGTTGCTCCTTTAAAAGCAATCCAAGTTCATCAGAAAAAAAAATTCATATTAAATATAAGTATTGGAAACAAAAGTTTGCACTGTAATAATTCTTGAATAATTATAACTACTTCAGATTAGTTACAAAAGGGTTACTCTTGTTCTTATTGGAATTTTTATGCATTTAAATTATTACTAACTCATCTTGCTTTAGAGTGAGTTTCTTAATTATCTAATTCTTTTCTTAATTAAAGCTAGTAAAAGTAGAGTATAGCAACTTAGTTTTACCACAATCCATCATCCTACAACCAACTGAAATTATGTTTGCCCTGTCATTAATATAATACATTGTATGCTTTAATTATAAATGAAGATATAAATTATGAAATATTAATTGTATAAAGAAATGTTTAATAATATATGATTTTGATATTTTCATATCCATAACAGAGTTTAGAATGTGTAAAAAAATGACAATTTTAGAAAAGAAAAAAATTACTCATTCTTTAAGCGAAGAAGAGTACAAATTCAGTGAGATTGAAAAGCATTTAATTAAATCGAAAAGTTGGCTTGTCATTATAAAATATGGCAACATAAAAAGGCACCTCAAACTGACTAGTGTTTTCTGCCAGAAATCAAGAACCTAATTCTTGGTCTTTAGGGAAGAAAAATAATTCCATAAGATAAAGATAAATGGCCCTTGGTTTGTAGCTCCTTGGAGAGAACTTTACTAAATGAAAATAGTTCTGGTGTGGTAAATTGTGATAGCTTTTCATATTCCTAAGCAGAGCAGAAGCATCTGGAAATCTAATTCCCCAAAGATTTTTTTTCTTTGCTGCTTTTCAACAGAATAGTAAAATGATGAAGCAGATAAACACCTGTCATTTATAGAAAGCTAATACTTTATTCAATAGGGCATTATACCATTTGCTCAGCTAATATTTACTAAGTGACTATTTTATATCCAGTACTTACATTAAACATTGTGAGAGCCATCAAATAGTATAGGTCCTTGTACTTAAACACATGTTGGAGTTTGGGAAGAAGTCAGGCAAGCTTCAGGAATAAAAACTGAGACACTGAAAAATTATATTCTGATAACAATTAAAGTAAAAAGACCAGCTTTCATCTTTGAAATTGTAGGAAATCACTTTACAGGCAGATCAAGGAGAATTTTGAATTATATACAAGAAATTTACATTTTTATCCAATAATCAACTCTTTTGATCAAATGAGTGACATATCAATTATTAAAGCTTTATAATAAATAATATATCTTTAGATGTTTTTTTTGACCACTATCAATAGGACATGGGGGATGGGGGTAGCAGCTGCTGGAATGAATTTAAGATGTTATTGGCCAGCTAACCTCTTTGTGAAGTCTGCAATAAAATAATATCAACATTTTATATTACTAGCAGGAGCATGTGAAAGCAGCCCAAGTTCATAAATCTAGTAGATTCTACAAGACTAAATTATCAAGGTGAGTGCCATTAAGTCACTTAGAGTCAAAGCAAAATAAAACACCATGTGATAAAGATATTGTGGATATGTTTCAAAAAAGAAGAAAGAAATCAGTTTTTATCTTTATCATTTATACAACACTGACACACTTACAGATAGAATAATATAATGTCTAGGGCCTGCTTCAAAATTATCCAAGGGAAGGTCACTGGACAAAGTGAGAGAATATAGACGAACCACAATTGGCCAACAACAGCTAAATGATGAAGTTGGGTGACAACAACATACGTGTCTATTAATACTGTTTCCTCTAGTTTTTGTATTTGAAATTTTGTAATAAAATTTTGAATAAACAGATTAAAAGCTAAACAAAATAAAATAATCCTTTTGTCTATTTCTACTACAAAGCCCAGCGTGAATGCCAAATTCAATCCCTTTAACACAAAGATCCTCTAAATACATCGAACAATAAAAAGCAGATCATTCAAAAGCATGGGAGGCATTTTGCCCAGTAGTAAAATATGTGTGTGTGTGTGTGTGTGTGTGTATTTGACTAAGGTATCTTCTCAGAGCCATAACTCTGCACAGTAGATGACCTGTTTCTCTCTGGGATTGGAATCAGTTTTCTTGGTTTGTACCCATTTTGATTGAAAGGATGAAGTGGGAATGAGAACATAGCTCGTGTCACTGGTCAACCCTAAGGCATTGGTACTGCACTATTTCTGTTCATGCAACCACCAATCAATTAGAAATTCATCTGTGAAAGAATCAGCATCCAGTTTGAATGAAGTCAGGTATCTTTTTAATGTACAATATTTAAACCTCAATTTTATGTAGCTATCTAAATTTTATCCTCCTCTTCCTTTGTATATATAAACATATATACAAAGCAGAAAAGCATTGGAATTAGAAGAGATAAATTAAAGAAAGTTTATCCCTTCTATTCATTTTCTCAAGCTTACACTTCCTATAAACAAGGAAGAAATGATCACTCAACCACCAAAATGACAATGCCAATCAAGAAACAAAAACTTAGTTTTTCATGATGAATAATCTTCCTTTAAAAATGTATATATAAACAGGCTTATGTTGGGATGTAATCTACTTTTTTATAAAAATAATGTGAAAACTTTTATATGTCAAAAATATATTTCTAAAACATGATAGATGGATTCATTTATGGGACTTTCATATTTATGTCTAATCAATAAAATGCATTAGTGTTTTCAGTTTCTCACTATTATAAACAATGATGCAATGCACAATATTTTCTCAATAACGTCTGTAGAATCAACCAATTTATGCAATTTATGTACATGCACACACACATACACATGTACAAACACTTGCCATTTTATTACAAATGTCAACGTTGTTCTCCTGAGACATAGCACTGTATATGTCCATCAGCACTTTGTTATTATATTTTTAACGTTCCTTCTAAAAACATACAGTATCATTTTTTACATTTTTAGCAGAAACATCCTCACGGATTCACGATATAGACAATGGTGATATACATTAAGCCTGCATCCAAATGGACATAATCATTACAATTAAAGTTTTATTTGGGGGTATACATAGTTTATATATTGTCCATTTTAACTAAAACTTATAGATGGTATAATTATAGCTGATAGCTCATTTGTGAGTTACCTTCTTAGTGTGTATCTACTAACTCATTTAATCTTACTACTCCATCTGCACTAATTCATTTCATACTATTTTATCACCTTTTTTCATCTGAGAAAATTCAAGCAAATGTGAAGCAACTAGCCCAAGGATTCATAATGGCTCTTTGTTGGTGTGTTGTTGCAATCCTAGGCAGTGAACTACCCAAATCTCTGATATTTTTACCATTATTTTACCATTACTACAAAAACTGGAATCTATATATTTGATGTACAGAAGGTAGTAAATGTGTTATTTCAGACTGCTCACCAACAGTCTGATGTATGTTAAAACCCTGTATTACTGCAGAGAGTTTAAATTATTTCAATAAGGGAAATAAAGTCAGCAAGGCAGATAGCAGTCATCTATTCCTTATGATGTGGCAGCAAATTATTGACTTCTGCTGAGAGTGAAAAAGAGCAAGTTGACATGAGAGGAAACTGGGTATTACAGTCAGTATAAGTGAGAGGAGAATGAAACATGGTATTCAGAGGTTAATAAAGTCACCATGAAATCCAAAGAAAAAGTTCAATTTCGTAAATAAGTAAATAATAAGAAGAGGAAGATCCGTTTAGAGCCACTGTGTAACAATATGATCTTTACGATGTTATAGAAGGTATTTTCATCTTAATGCCTGTCAAATGCACTTAGAGGTTGAGAAAGCCCCATAATTTTTCGTAATTTAGTGTCATAGATGCTGAAGATAGGCTAGAGTAATATTTCCATACACATTATGGAGAAGTTAAGAACAAATGGACAATGATATATGTATGTCAAAAAGTAATTAAGCATTTCACAGCCATCATTGTTTGATTTGAAATGGCACTTTATTTCCCTATATAAAATTATACTGAACTATATTATCTGGATAGATACTAGGACATTAAGTTTAAAGTTGTCTTAAAATATGATTGAATGGGAAATGCTCTATACAATTTAAGAAACTGTTAGAAATATAAAGTAGGTGATTTCATTCCATCTTCAGTGTGGTTTCTTTAGAAAATAGAAATCAGAATTAAAGGCATATAGATTGTTATTATGGATATAATATGTTATTAACCGTTTAATTGTGATTCTGTTTTATTAAAGAAGAAATGAGGAAGATATGAGGGTTTTGTGCAACTTTATTGAAGTATAATTTATATACAATAAACTGCACATATTTGATGTGCAAATTAGGTGGGCTTTGACACATATATATACCTGTGAAGCCACCATCATAATCAAGACACTGAACATTTCCATTGTCCCAAGGGTTTTCTTGTGACCTGTGCAATTTCTTATTCCAACTTCACTCACCTCCAACCACTTACCTATTTTCTGTCATTACAGATAAATTGCCATATTTTTAAATTCTACAGAAATGTAATTATGTATTAGTAATGTGTTTGTTTCTGGCTTGTTTTATACTAGCATAATCATTTTTTGGTCCAGTTGTTGAGTGTACTAGTAGTTGGCTACTTTTAATTGCCAAGAAATATTCCATTCTATGAATGTACCACAATTTATTCACTCACCTGTTGATGGACATTTTTTTTCCCAGTTTGGAGCCATTGTGACTAATCAGTCATTTGTGTCCAATTGTTTGAATGGAAATATGCTTCTTTTTCTTTGGAGTGAATACTTCAGAGTGAGATGGCTGCATCACATGATAGGCATACGTTTAACTTTTTAAAAAACTACCACAATGTATTTTAGAGTGATTGCATCCTTTTGTATTCCCATGAACAGTGTATGAGGGTTACAGGTTTTTCACATCATTGTCGACACTTGACGTAATGAGAGCTTTTTTCTTTTTGGTTTTAACTATTCTAATAGGTATCTCGTGGTAGAAATAACTTTTTAAATAATTAAATATACAGCTAAATAGTTATGAATTAATAAGAAACTCTAAATCAGAATTTTCATCATCTAAAACTTTTTTAGTGAACAGGAAATTCATTTGATACTAGTTATCTCATTAGTGCTTCCAGAACTTTCCACATTCCACTCTACCCTACCACTGCCTTTCTGATTCTCCAAAAGGGTAAACCTATCTACTCAGTAAGGAAATAAACATTTTTTTTCCATTGAGCAATATTATTCATTAATTTTATTTTATATGTCCATTTGTTTAATAGCATTTTAAAATCATTGCTAAAAATGTGTTTGGTTTGGGTTTTATATGTATAACTCTAGTCATTACTAATTTTTAGTATCTTTTAGTGAATTTAATAGAAAGTGAGTTTAATATTCTTAAAATTTTACATATTATTTATTTAACTTTACTTGAACTTCATAGTCATACCTCAAAGATACAAAACAGAATAAATCTGAGCTAACAAGAAAGGTCTAAAATGCAAAGCAATTATGTCTACAAAAGCCATTTCTTTTCTTTTAATTATGCACTGTGCTTTTTTGTTATTTTAAAATAATTGTCTACTAAATTGGAAATGTGCTTTTAAAAACACAAAATATATTAATATTATATGTCCATTCTTTAAGTATGCTCTCCAATTTTAAGATAATTCTCAATCATTTTAATTAAATTACCTTTATTTTAATTTTACTGATCAGGACAATAAAGAGGATGGCTAACATCCATTCTAGTTGCAATAAAATAACCATGACCTTTTAAAGAAACACGTTATAATTATTTTAAAACATTTAAAGAATATTCCTGACCTTAGCAATTTTTTTATCTACTCCATTTACAATTTCAAATCAATAACTTCTGGCTGATTTTTTAATTACTCGAACTATGAAATCAACACATCCTTGCTATAATGTTATTTACAGTATAAAATCAGTTGTTTGGGGCACAGAAGGGTGTGAGAAGGGAGAAAACATGTATTTGCAGACAATAATTCCTTCTTAATTGCTTGATTATTTCTGAATTAGGTAGAAAGAACATCACAAATTATTAGTCAAATAGATGTATTTTCATAACTGACTGAAATCCTAGAGATAATATAGTTTAATTTCCTCAAATTTTCCAATGAAATTATTAAATAGAAGCTCTTTAAATGGCTTCAGGTTAGAAAGCTACTCACTGCTAGAATTTTGACTATGGTCTAAGTTTTCTGATACCCAGTTTAGCTTTCTTTTTTTTCTAAAATTTCATCATATCTTAAACTCATGAGTATATGTGCATGAAACTAGAATCAAAAATAAAAGTTTCTCTTGAAGCCTGGTGAATTTAGTCATTCAGCCTCCATGATTTAGACATAAGCAGAAATATGTATAATACATGAGAATCTGTCAGCATTCAGCAAACCTCTGTGTGATAGTATTAGCTTGATGCTGCTGCTGCAGGATCAATTTGTTATTAGTTAGGTGGCTTGTTTATGTATATATATTTATGTATCTATTTAAAATAATTAACGGTAATTTTTCAAGATCTGTTCTGATAAACCACCACAAACAGTGGTAGGGAGGTAATAGCTGAATCTACATTTGTATACAGAAGCAAGATTCTATTTGTGTAAGAATCGTAAGACTAGTATTTGGGAAATATCTTCATATATCCCCGATTTAAATAATAATAGCCAAGATCAGGAAAAGTCTGTAGGAAATCTAAGGGTTGTTATTCCAGTATACATAAATCACAAGTTCCCTGCCAGCTCAGAGTAATTTTTTCTTCAATAAATCACAATCACAATTTACACTGTTTAGAACAAACCTAAGTAAATGAAGAAAGAGTGGCTTCTGCTTATATGTCCACTTAAGATCCTTTTTGCCAACAAGATGACTCAGATAAACATATTTGTTTGACATAGTGGGGAGCAATAGGACTTATGTGAAAAGGGAGACATTAGGTTTTCCACTATCAAACACCAAAGGACAATCACTTGCTCTTTTTATTCCTCATCACTAAAATATGAGAAAAATACTTATGGTAACCTATTTCACAGGATTCCCGTAAGAGTCAAATGAGAGAATAAGTTCTTGGCAAAGTTTAAATGTTGCATTAGTTTGCGTTATCATCATTTATTTTTAGATGGAACTTTTATTAAACATCTCGAAAGAGTGTGGTCACAATGCTTCTCTGTAAAGTTATGGATGTGTCTGAGAATTTCAAAGAGCCATCTGAAATGATAGGATTCATGTGACTTTTAAGAAACCTGTAGATAAAGTATGAACAAATCAGAGATAAACTTTTTAGCTCCCTAGTACATTTGAGCTTTGCTATTACATTAAGCCACTTGGAGAACTAGGGTAGTAAAAATCATCATAATTTTGGCCTAATATATTTTTGTGACTGTTCTTGAGATATTCATTTACTTAGAGTGGAGCTATTTTCTTGTTTTAAAAAAGCAATAATTATTACATTTCAGTGGGAGAGCAAATGAATTGCAGATGGGATTTTTAAAAATTTAAAATTGAGTAATTTGTGCTAATGGAATTATATATTTGGAAGCTCTGGATGGAATCTATTTTTTAGCCTAAAGTTTTTTTGTGAATTTTATTTTCTGCTAAATCATACATAACTTTTAATAGCAGAACTGTTACAATGTTTTATCAGTTGTAAAACGGTTTTTAAAGATGCAAAAATGATTTTTGTGAGTCATAAAATCTAGAAAATTTTCCCATTCTGTTGGAAGTAGGGGTTTTGATCAGTTTTAACATTTGGGAACTTCCAAATATTTGTTAATTTTATAGTTACAGTAACCTGACTTTTAGTTGTGGGTTTCTTCTGTACTGACTATGCAACATTGGTAAATTTGCTTAACTCCTCAGAGCCCTAACTTAATTAATTAAAAAATAAAATATTATAATGTCTGCTTAACAGAATTGGACTAAGGGGTTCATGGATAGCTACAGCTGAAGTGCATGCCAGTCACTTACCACATAGCAAGCATGTAATAGACAGTACCCGTTATTTTCATGTGACTACGGTCTCCCCTCACTCCTCCAACAAAATGGTCTTATTTTGCTTTGTTCTTCATGTGTGTGTACTTTCACATAAAATCAATTAGTGTTCCAACATAGGTTAAAAAAACTACTGAAGAGTCATCATACTCTCTGTAGAAACCATTCAGGGTTATGAAAGACCCCTGGATTTTATGAGAACAGAAAGACTGGTTATTTGGAAATGTCATCAGTGCAGTCTCATGGAGTTGGAGTTTCCAGATAGAACTGATCTACTATGGCACAAAGTTTTGTGTGCACCTGTTTTAGTTGGTGATGATGATTGCGGGTTGGCTGGCAGGGTTCAGGAAAATAAGCCCTGTCTTAATATTTTAATAAGTTTTAAAAATAGTTCATGATTTAAGATCCTCAGAATGGGACTTAGACCAATATGAGAAACGGAGTGCTTTTATTGCATGACCAACTACACATTAGAGCCCTGGAATCTATCCCACTGTTATTTACAAGTATTATGTTAAAGACTAGTTGGAACCCTCTCAGGACAAATTAGCAGTTACATTTTCTTGTTTTTACAATTTATGCTCAAGGTGCATTTACTTTGATTTAAGCAGCCTCTTTTCTACTATAACACTCTCATGCCAATCTAAAATTGGATAATGGGTTTCCTGCTTTACAGCAGCAAAAATTGTTTTCCCTCTCCTGAAGTGGTTGACTGGGTTTCTTCACATTCGGCTGTCATCCTCCACCAGCTGAGGGAGCAAGAGACCTCTGCATGGGAGGCTACAGCCCCACCTCCTCCTGGGGCTTCTGCAGGGCCGTCTCGGTTTTTAGAGTAGGATGAGTACCTGCCTTAGTAACAGCAATTCAGTTACCCTGAAGTTTTACTTTGTCCAAAAAGTTTCACCAAGAGCTTGTATTTTAATGAGATACTTTAAAAATATTTTTGGGAATGTATAAGGCAAACGGATTCTCTATTATTTATACTTAGTGCATTCGCCTACTGAAATTTGAGGGTTTTCTAAGATATATATAAATATCACAATGTAGATATAGCTTCTCGCTCTTCCTCTCTCTCTTTCTCACACACGCAAGCACACGCACCCACACACACACACGCACACACACATCAAGGAAATGCCATATGTCCCAAGTGAGACCCACTGGAAAAAAACAAAAGTGCTGAACATATCACTCAGGATCATTGTGAGAGGACAGTCGTCAGCTTTCTCTCTGGCAATGAGAATTTTCTCACCCTCAAGACATGCAAATGACTTTTTTCATCTGTTCTTTTTATGTCATTTGCATAATTTTCTCCTGCAAAAGTGAGAGCTGTCAAAAATTAACCATTTGGGGCTTTGGCATTCAGTTATGTGACCTTTTCCAGAGCGTTAGATCTCTTCAGGGAGCTAGGAACTTGATGAGGAAGTGCTGAGAAGGTGGTCAGTGGCAGGAAGAGCGGATGACGGATGGGGACCAGCAGGTTGGTAACGGCACATAACTACATTTAAAAAGTTGTTAGATATTTTCGATCCTCTCATATGCTTGCTTGTTTTTGTTTTAGTAAATCAGTATTTCAACAGATAATCAAAGAGATGATTCGGTTAGGTGTAGTGCTGTACTCTCCTACGTTACTCTGGTTAATGGTACAATGCAAACATTTTTTGCAAGTGTAATGCTAATTGAAAATGCTGTTTGGAAAACTACACAAGCAAGGCTGTGTTCATGCCGTGGTTTGAGTGCTTGTGTCTGTAGCAATCTGCCAAATATGCTTATTTAGTATGAATGCTTCCTTTTTATAAATTCAGAGAGTTGCACTCTGGAGGGCTGTAATAAACCTTTAAATTCATTTTACTTCGACAAAGGTTGAAGTATGTAGCAGGCGAGGGGCAGAGACAAGTGCAGCTATCTCTTTGATCACATCGCTTTAAACATTTTTAAGCTCTAAGCTTGTCTTACAAATCAGCTCTATCAGTCTATTAATTGTTTCACTGTACCTAATATCTTACACGAAGGCACCTTGAAAAACAGCAGAGAAAGCACATTTGTTTAAGTCCTGCGATGGCTAGGACTGCACGGCAGCTAATCTCCTTGCAAATTATAATCATAGTTGTAGTTCATCCATTAGGCTGGAAAAGACAAGATTCCCAAGTGGCCTTGGTGCCTTTTCCAGTTCCCGGGAGACCCACCAACCCTCGGCGTGTGTTGCCTGCGCACCCGGAGCGTTCTTGCTAATCAGGTCAATGATTAGCGCCTGGCTCCAGGGACCTGCCAGGAGTCTATCACAGCAGTTAGGGAGCCTCCAAACGGAGCACGCTCACGGAGAATCTCCCGTTCAGAAACATCGCTTAGTCCTCATTTACTCACTGGGAACCTCGGAGGGTTTCAGCTGATGTTTTTCTCTCCTTAGACAGTGAGGAGCTCAACATAACAGGGAAAAGGAGTACAGGATGCAGCTACTTGGAGGGTGTTGATTGAAAACTTCGATCTCCCCACCCCATTCACGGCTGATTTGACAGATTTCTCACCTCGTTCACAGAGAAAATTTCAATTAAGGTAAGTGCTGCTTTATCTGGGTGACTGCATGGCACTGAATTTCTGCATTGAAAGTTCTGACTAAACTGACATTCTGCACTGCAGCAAGTGACTGTGTCAGGAAAAGCTTAGTTTATAAGCAAGTGTCCTAGACTGAAAAAGGCGTTGGAGATAATGATATCTCAGGGCAATTTCTTTTGAAATATATTCATTCTGCCTTGTATCCAGAGAAAATAAAAGGGAACATGAAATGATAGTTAATTTCTCATTTTACCTTTTTAATAATCTATTTGGAGGGTTGTGCATTGCCAAGGTAAATTGATTTTGATTGAAGTGGTTTGTTGATGTCATATAGTAAAATCTGAGTCTGAAAGCTTCAAAGTTAAATCAGATGGAAAGAAAATTTGCAAATGAGAGTTGAGATTTTGTGCATCTTTCTACTTTAGCAATATTCCTTAGCTCCCTTTTGGTTTAAGGATTTAGGACTAAATCCCTGAATATTTTAATAATATCCATTTGGAATTTAAAACTTAAAAGTTATAGTTTTTGATGCAAGTATTAAGAAAAATGAAACTAGAGGACTTATTATACCATTCATATAATTTATAGTTCTTATTCAACAGAATTGGACTTCTTTTATGACATGAATTAATAAAAAAAGAAAGCAAAGGAAAATTAAGTGCTTTCTAAAATGCTTGTTTTTGAAAGAATTCTTCAATATGAGATAAAGTTATGTGTTTGTAAAAAAAATCTTTTTATGTTTTATTTCATTTTTATTATTAAGGTATAATGAATTGAAGTTAAGCTTTCATTTTCTATATCATTTAGGGCAATTATCCAGGTAATTCAGATTAAACCACTCCATGTTAATTCTTTTTTACCCATTTTCTCATAAGCTTGTTAAAAATATCTAGAAAGGTATTGTAAGCAACTTTTTTCCAAAGTTTAATTACCTGAACTTTTTCTTTTCTACCTTACTAAGCACACGTAAATATAGCCTGATGGTTTTACTCCATATTATGATACATTTCTATGTAATTAAGAGTAATAAAATAATTATATCACTGTAATTATGTGATCTATTAGTCTGCACCCTGAATACTGAAGAATAGCAATCACTTAGCTTGATATTGTATGACATAAAAGTTTTCAAATAATGAAATAAACACTATTTAAAATATCGCATATCATACTGAAACAAATTGATTTTTAACAATTAATTTCTGTTGTTAAAGCAAAATGTAAATATCTAGCTGTTTTCGTATAAAGATTTATAATGGTATCTCAAGTGTGCTTTTCAGAGTGAGCACTCATATTTCCTGAAGTGCTGACTCCCCTTTTCTTCTATGGATCTCTTGAGATGGGACATTTTATAAAGATGTCAGAACACTTTCTAATAATTGGCTATCATTCTGAAATTCTCTGGAGAGCTTTTCAGGCTGATGTCGATGTTACTGCTTCTTCCAGAGTAGTAAACTATTTTCAAGGTTCCCAAAGGCTGATGTGTACTTGGTTACCAGTATGTTTGTAGCTAAAGCCTGAAGACATTTATGTACTTCTCTTGTTCTGAGACTTCTATCTCTTTTCCCTGGGGAGATGATTTCTCAATAGAATTAAAGATAATTGAGAGAAGAATGTGTTGACTACAGTGACTGTCCCTGAGTCTTTGGCTTCTTATTTTTTTTTTTAAGCAAATTTGATAAACAGAAAGAGGCAACATTAACCAAACAGGGGCATACACTTGCTACTAGCAGACTTGCATGTCGCTGAAAACATCTCTATCCTTGTGCCAACTTCAGAATTGATGGTGGTATCAGACCCGATGAACATTTTTGTTGGATGTATTGACCACTGAAGTGTCTGACCAGAGTCTGTCCATTGAAGGTTGCGTTTACTGTCTAATGAAATATCTATGTTTAAAAATAGAGGGAATTGCAGTTCTCATTCAAAAAACAATAAATCCCCAATACACAAGTTTACTTATATAACAAACCACCATATGTATCCCTGAACTTAAAATACAAATTTAATTAAAAAAATTAAAAATACAATTGCTTAAAGGAGATTTACCATTGTCATAGTTGTCTGAATTTGCAATATACGGATAAGAGGATGGAGAAAATCTTGGGTTCAACTGAGAATTAGTAGCAATTTATTTTACTTAGCATCTGTCTCCTTAATCTATATTGAATTCCATTTTTCATTTGATTGAGGGTAGTTTATTTCTTCTGTAAGATGGGAAAACATCTCATAGGATAACCTCACTTAGAGTAGGAAGTCTCAAAATTTAAATAAAATAATCTTTTAAAACTTTACAAAACTTGCTTCAAGTTCTTCTATAACTTGCTCCTCAATAAGTAATATGTTCAATAAAAGACACTAGAGATAGGCAGTATCTAATCTAGCTCACATGTTTCCTCAACTCAGATAGCTGAGTTATAAACTTTTTATATATGAATAAATTATAAATATAAAAACATATGAAAGTTGAAATGTTAACATGGATGTTATTTGCCCTCATTTTCCAGAAGGAAAGCTGGAATCTGAGACAGCATACGTAACTGGGCCAAGGGCACACAGTAATGAACCTATAACTCAAACTCAGATCTGGCTGTGTTTAAAACTCATACACGCTATACTATACCTTTTTGTTACCTCATATATGGTGACTATTTCCAGCATTTGACACGATACTCATGAATATTGTAAGACTATTTTTAAGATAGTAAAGAGTAATCATATTACCTTTAGAACAGGTTAACTCTTGTCTTACACAAAATAAATGATTTTGTAAATTCCATCACCACCAGTATTGGAAACCAGGATGTACTTTGTTCTTTTAGTTTCTGAAAGAGGTTAGTGTGCAAGTCTTTGCTTCCAGCCAATTCTGACTACTACTGACAGAAAAAGCACTCTACTGTAAGCAAAGTCTCTACTGAAATTTAGTATTTGTAACATATACATCTTTCCAAGAGAGGTTGACACACTCTCAGGATAAAATAAAATAAAATGTAGAGATATAAATTCAGTGTTAATTGTATTGAAATGAGATTAAAAGGAAGTTAAGGGGAGCTCATGTTAATAGTGAAAGATATTCACAATATTAGAAAAGGTAGAGAAACTAACTGTTGGAATTGAATGTTGGAAGTGAAAAAAACAGACTTACATATTCAGCAGCCTATTTGCTCTGCTGACTTTACATAAACTTTCCCATATGTGCACAGAGGTTTGGTGTAGCTAATCATGTGGATATTGTGGTAATATTTTTCAATTAATATTTGATCTAATCCTGTGACAAGAAGGGAGGGATGTCATAAGATTAGAGGTGACCTGGAAAATTTAATATGATTAGCTGTCATATCCAAGGATGTGCTAAGATGGTAACTAGAAGTTAGGTTGTATGGTTATAAAATATGATAATTTATTGTGTTCCAACATGTTCCCAAATCTGGAAAGAAATGACATTGTACCAGATACTGTAAATAACAGGTTCCACAATAACTAGAAATATGATCAAGGCATATATGTGTATAATCTCCAACAACCAACCAGCGTACTTTCAATTCTCTAGGTTTTTGGAAAATGGTTGGCTTATCCTAATTGTATATAAGAATAACAGAAAAAAAACAAAGTATATGTACACATCACCTCCTGTATTACTATTCCAAAAGAATGAGCATGATCTGTAAAGAATAATATTGTAGAAGAGCTTGTAATGGTAAGAGTTCACAATGCATAGGTGTTTCCACCAAGAAAATACGACCATGTGTCTAGGCTGTACTGGCCACAGTAGATTTGATGAGAAATGAATGTGCCAAGGTCTCAGACAGCCCTCTCTAGACTGGCCAGTGGCCACCATGTGGCCTTCCAGGAGAATCATGCCAATAAAAATGTTCTGTGTGAAATAACAAACATTTGACTTAGTTATCTTAAATATGAAATACCATGTGGAGCCTCAGGAGTTAGTGGCCAGGAAAAGAAGTTGAGAAACATAGAAAGGACAGTCTGTGGAAATCATGAATAAGCTGCAGTAATGAGGCCAGTAGAAAGGAAAGAAAAGAGGTTAATTGCCTTAAGTCAGTAAGAACAGACACGTTTTCTAACTTACCCTAATAGCTAAGCACAAGAAGAAAAAGAGTGCTTCTCAGAGGAAGTACTGTGTTATCCTGGGTTGATATCCTGTATGGTATTCCAGGCATACCATGCAGTGGTGAGACTTCCCCATTTTTCACATTCACATTTTTCTCTGTAATTTTAGTCCTGTTAATCCATTCAAATTGAGCACATCTATTTCCCTTACAAATGAAAATATTACAACTAACTCTGTACCTTACATGTTCATAGTTCTGGTAGACAATGGATAGGGCAGTAATGTTTAGTGGCTGTACGTGTTCTAGGTTCAACTACCTGGTTCAAATCCAGCTGAGGGCATTTGCTAGCTCTGTGGCCTTGGACAAATCAGTTAAGGTGTCTAAACTTTGTTTTTATGTTGTTTAAAATTGAGCCGATCACAGTACCTATCCTATTGTAGTGTTCTGAGAAATAAAGGAGGGAATTGATATATCCGCAATTGCTCAGGTCCTTAGAAAATGATAGTTGTTATTATAAATAGGGAGCTTTATTATTAGCTGTCACCTTACCTGTAAAGTAGATCTTCTCTCTCCTTAGCAACAATGAACACTTGGATCTTGCAAAAGCTCCAGGAACCATTTCATAACACTGTGATTATATAAGTACATTTGAATTTTGGAGCATACTTTTTTGGGGGGGTCCTATTGGATTTACACAGATGAAGCGGATGTTTCCTAAAAGAATGTAACTTAGGAGCCATTTTAGAGAAACCATCCTATTTGTCATGAGGACTAAATTAGCAACTGAATTATTTACTTTGACTCTTTCTTATGTACGTTGAAAGGAATTGAACAGGTCTTGAAAAAGAAGTTCCATTTGACCACTGGTAGTCAAAAATCTAACTTGATATTACAGGGGCCAGAAAAAATAGCCCATGATTTGTTTTTGTAAATAGAGTTTGGTTGGAATACAGCCACAGCTATTCATTTCCATCTTGTCAATGGCTGATTGCAAGCCACAAAGCCAGAGTTGAATAGTAGAGCAGAAAAAGATTGTAGAGCCTGCAAAGCTAAAAATATTGGCTATTTTGTCTTTCACAGGAAAAGTTTGCTGACTGCTTGTTTAGAAGAGAAACATTCATCTTGCATGTTTTTTTTTATTATTAGCATAATGAATATTTGGTAGAAATTTTTTCTTTTTTTTTTTTTTTTGAGACAGAGTCTTGCTCTATCACCCAGGCTGGAGTGCAGTGGCGCAATCTCAGCTCACTGCAAGCTCTGCCTTGCGGGTTCACGCCATTCTCCTGCCTTAGCCTCCAGAGTAGCTGGGACTACAGGCGCCTGCCACCATGCCCGGCTAATTTTTTTTTTTTTTTTTTTTTTGTATTTTTAGTAGAGACGGGGTTTCACTGTGTTAACCAGGATGGTCTCGATCTCCCGACCTCGTGATCCACCCACCTCCGCCTCCCAAAGTGCTGAGATTACAGGTGTGAGCCACCATGCTGAACCGCGGTAGAATATTTTTAAATGTCTTGAAGATAACTATCTAAATGTCTGTCTCTGGAGAAACTCAGTATTTTTATTTCCTCACACTCACTAATTCATCCATATTTTACTATGGTATTTAAAACCTCTAATTATAAATTTTGACAAAGTTATCAACTACCAGTGTATATATGCAAAAGTATTCCATTGCATACTTTGCATATTGATTCAAATAATAAACATAGAGAAACTCTTTTTTTTTTTTTTTTTTTTTACAGTGGAATCCATTATTTTTCATCCTCCAAGCCACACCTTATATTTTGGTATATGTAGGAATCAACTGCTATGTGACTTAAATAAAAAAGCAGATTCTTGAGTCTCATTCCTGGAGTGCTGATTTCACAATTCAAACCTTAGTGGGTTTGGTAGGTCAAAACTTTGGTAGATTTCTTTCTGTTGCAGAAAAGAAACCAGGAACCACAGTTTGAGACATATGTAGTTAGTTCTGACAAAAACAGAATATATAAGAACGTGGCCTAATTACTAGGATTTAAAAAAAAAAATTTCCCAGGTAACTCTATTATGTAACCCCAATTGGACACTGCTGCTGTAGACCAGCAACTCTCAAACTTTAAGAACAGGCATGCAAGTTATCTGGGGATCTTTTTTAGAGGTTTTAGAGTGTGGCTCAAGATTCTGCATTTCTGACAACCTGCCAGAGAGGTTGCTGCTACTGGTGATGAGAAATGCTGCTCTCATGTCACCACTGCCCTCTACTCTGCCCCATGGCTGCCATGGGTGGACTAGTGTCTACTGGAAGACGTTTCACAGGATGAGACTCACCGCCTAGCTCACCTGAATCAGATGTTGGTCAATCTTCTCAAGAAGCTTTTCCAGTCTCAGGAAGGTGATGAAAAATTCTGAACCAGGTCAAAATTGAGAAATATATATATATATATATGTATATATATATATAATATCTAATATATAATATCAAATTTTGTGTGTATATTTAATCTATTGTTGATTTCTACATAACCATTTTGGATGTAGAATAATTGGATGTCTTAGAAAGCAAAATATTTAGGTAAGTATCGCTGACATGCTTAACTCCTTGCAATTAAGAGGGACAGGGTGTTCATTGCTTCTTCAGTCTCCCTTCCCAATATCTAGAAGTTTTTGACTATAGCATTGCCCAGCATAACTCCATACTGAAGTTCAAAACTTATCAGAAAATGCTGACTTCTCCGGTAACATCTCAGTTCTCTTTATTATAGGAATGTAGCCTTAAGACTTTCTTATTTGTCAGTTCAACTTTCTTCTCTCCCAAAACTGAATTGCAAAGATATTGATTTCATCTCTCTTCTTTATTTAAACTTTTCTCCCTTTCTAATCTCAACTGCCATATTTCTTTCTTATTGCTAAAATCTATAAACAATAGAGGGAAATATATTTCATTAATATAGATATAAATTTTGGATAATTTATATTACCATCATTATGGTAATATAGATTAAAAATTACAAACCTGACCCCATAAGTTCCTACTACTCTCCTCTATTATTTTCTTCTGTAATGTTTAAAATCTTATCAACCATATTCTTTTTAATTTATTTGATTATTGTTTTCCTCCCCACTCCCCATTATTAGAATGTGAGCTCTATGAAGGCAGGGTTTTTGTTTCTTTTATTCAAAGCTGCAACTCAGTACCTAAGACAGTGTCTGTCATAGAGTTTATCCTCAGAAAATATTGTTGAACAAGATTGAGTGAATATTCCAAATTAATTTCTGTGGCTGGTGTATTAGAATTGAGGCAATTGCTTTTGCTTTTGTTGTTAACGTTTTAACACATTATAAAATCTTAATGTGTAAGATTCAACCATATTTGTTTGTTGACATTGGTCCACTGAATTTACTCAGTAACTATTCTGTACCTCTTAAGTGTTAGGTGCTTTGCTAGATGCTAGGGATACATGGTGACAAGACCTAGTTCCTATGCATAATATGCTCAGCCTGATGGTGGGAGAGGGGAACTGAAGAAAGAGTAGTCATAATGCTTGTGGTCTGCCATCATGGAAGATATGTACAGACTGCGGTCAATGCACAAAAAAATAGCTCCTGACTTAAACAGAGAGGCCAAGAAGAATTCCCTTATCTGTAAATTAAAGAATAGCTTGAATTTAGACAGACAGGAAAAGAGAGACCATTAGCTCCTAATGGAAATCACGCTATGTGCTAAAGCACAGAGATATGTTGGGCGCATTCCTGACACCTTCCAGCACCACATTAGTTTGATAGGACATGACAATGGAGTGGTGAATGTGTAAAAAAGAGCAGCTTCATTGATGCCTGTGTAAGAGGTGCGAACTTTAACCCAGGAATAATGAGAACTCATTAAAGAATTTGCAGAAGGGCAAGCTAGATTTATTGCTGCTCTAGTGTGAATTTTACATTTTATTTTTTACTACTTCAAATAGAAATACATGTTATCAGCTACTTAAAAAAAAATACACATGAATTGGGCTGGGCACGGTGGCTCACGCCTGTAATCCCAGCACTTTGGGAGGCCGAGGCGGGTGGATCATGAGGTCAGGAGATCAAGACCATCCTGGCTAACACGGTGAAACCCCCATCTCTACTAAAAATACAAAAAACTAGCCGGGCGTGGTGGCGGGTGCCTGTAGTCCCAGCTATTCGGGAGGCTGAGGCAGGAGAATGGCGTGAACCCGGGAGGCAGAGCTTCCAGTGAGCTGAGATCGCGCCACTGCACGCCAGCCTGGGCGACAGAGAGAGACTCCGTTTCAAAACAAAAACAAAAACAAAAACAAAACAAAACAAAAAAACACGTGAATTGTATGTTTCTATTTGATTGAGTTGTTTGAGTTCCTTATAGATTCTGGATATTAACCCCTTGTCAGATGCATAGTTTATAGATATGTTCTCCCACTCTGTAAGTTGTCTCTTTGCTCTATGGATGGTTTCCTTTGCTATGAAGAAGCTTTTTATTTTGATGTAATCCCATTTGCCTATTTTTGCTTCTAAACCTTTGTGTTTGAGGTCTTATCCAACAATCCAAATAGAATTTCTCAAAAGAGGGACATACAACAGCCAACAGGCACATGAAAAAATGCTCAACATCACTAATCTTCAGGGAAATGTAAATTATAAACACAGTGAGATATCATCTCACCTCAGTTAGAATGGCTATTATCAAAAAAGCAAAAAGTAACAAGTGCTGGCAAGGATGTGGAGAAATGGGAATTCATATTGCTGTCGGTGAGAATGTAAACTAGTACAGTCATTATAGGCAAGAGTAGGAAGTTTTCTCAAAATAGTAAAAATAGAACTACCATATGATCCCAAAATGCCACTGTTTGGTCTGTATCCAAAGGAAATGACATCAGTATGTCAAAGAGATGTCTGCACTTCCATATTTATTGCAGCACTATGTACAACAGCCAAGATATGGCATCAACCTAAGTGTCCATCAGCAGATGAATGGACAAGGAAAATGTGGTATATATACACAATAGAATACTATTCAGCCATAAAATAAAATGAGATTCTGTCATTTGTAGCAACTTGGATGAGCCTGGAGGACATTATGTTAAGTGAAATAAGCCAGGCACAAAATGACAAATACCTCATGATTGCACTCATATGCAGTATCTGAAAAAGTTGATTTCATAGAAGTAGAGAGTAGATTAGGGGTTACCAGAGGCTGTGGCGGGGGGAGGGTAAAAGATATATAGAAAGAAATTGGTCAAAGTTACAGTTAGATAGGAGAAATAAGTTCTAGTATTCCATTGCACAGCATGGTGACTATAGTTAATATATTTCAAAATAGGTAGAAGAGAAAATTTTGAATGCTGTCACCAGAAACAAATGATAAATTTCTGAATTGATGGATATGCTAATTACCCTAACTTGATTATTACACATTGTATACCTATGCTGAAACATCACACTGTATCCCATAATTATGTGCCATTATTATGTGTCAATTAAAAAATAAATTTTAAAAAATATAAAAAGGCACATGAAAAACAAAAATATGTATACTATAGGAGAAAATAAATTTTAGTGGGGTTGAAGGGAGAGAAAGTCACTTACCTAAATGCCGTGCCAAGAATATATGAAAGTTCACGTATAGAGCTTTGAACCAAATAAAGTTGAATGAGCATAAATTTGGCAAAGTTATAAATCCATAGGTGATTTTCAGGGGTTCTGTATTGCAGGATTAGATGAATGAATGTATTTCAGTTTCAGAGTTCAGGAAAAGTGAAGAATATGGATGCCCATATCTGCTAGTACTGACGTGGAGAAGTGTTCACATCCTCCCACCTCCTGACTGCGACCCAACAGAAAAGGCCACTTTTTTGCCTCTACTCTTGCTGGATAATCAAAGTCAAACTGAGCTATTTAAATTTAACACCATTGACATTCTTAGAAGGAGAACTTCTGAGCTTTTTATTTCAGAGATAGAACACTAAGGGTTAACTCTGGCAAAAACTCTGACCCTTTTGTGCAGAGCTTGTTGTCGCTAATATTAGCTGAAACTAATTTTTCAGTTTTCTCTTACCATTCTACCTAAAATATCACCCACCCTATCTCTTTCTCCTTATTGTTCATCTAAATTTACTGTGTCTTACCTGCTGATGGTTGCTCCAACGGGACTGTAAGCTCTGTGAAGATGATTACCTTGCTTTGTTTACTGCTGCAGGCTCATCACCTAGATCCGTGTCTGTCACAGAGGTAGTAACTATTTGTTGAAAGAAGGAAGGCAGGAAGGCAAGGAAGGAAGGAAGGAAGGAAGGAAGGAAGGAAGGAAGGAAGGAAGGAGGAGGAGGGAGGGAGGGAGGGAGGGAGGGAGGGAGGGAAGGAAGGAAGGAAGGAAGGAAAGGAGGGAGGGAGGGAGGAAGAGAGAGGGAGGGAGGGGCAGAGGGAGGGAGATACCAGTGCATTCTCTAATCTCGCCTCAAAACCTTTTCCATGTCTTCTCTCTGTACCATCTCAGTAAGTGGCACTCTAATCCACTCAGTGTATTAAGTTAGGAATCCAGCAAACATCTTTGCCTTCTCACTTCTCACTTCCCACAGATCCAATTCTGTCCTGCCTTCTAACTTTCTCTCCCCTGGCTTTCCATGGTTGTTTCCCCACAGTTCTTATCACCTTCATCTGTCACTTGCCTTATGGCCGCATTACCATATTCCTTTTCTCCACAAGATAATGCCATATACGGACAGAAAATTGATATCTCTGAATACAAGCTTGCCCTATTACTCCCATGTTAAGGCTTCTCTTGTAGTTTTCCTGCTTTTTAAAGACATAATTAAAACCCCCACTGGACACTCATTTTTTTGTATATATTTAAGGGGTACAAGTACAATTTTGTTATATGCGCTATATATTGCATATGGTGAAGTCTGGCATTTTAGTGTATCCATCACTCAAATAATATACACATTGTACCCATTAAGTTATTTATCCTCCCTCACACTTTTCCTTCCCCCAAGCTCTGAGTCTCCAGTGTGTATCATTTCATACTCTATGTTCATTTGTACACATTATTTAGTGCCTACTTATAAGTGAGAACATGCAGTATTTGTCTGTTTCTGAGTTATTTCACGTAAGATAATGGCCTCCAGTTCTATCCATGTTGCCACAAAAGACATGATTTAATTCTTGTTTATGTGTGAATAGTATTCCATTTTGAATATATACACCACATTTCTTTATCCAGTCATTTGTTGATGGATTGATTCCATATCTTAAATATCTTAAGATATGGAACCTTAGGTTGATTCCATATCTTTATATGGTGAATAGGGCTGCATCCATTTCTATGTGAGGTTTGGATGCTGTATCCTATCTACTTTTTCCTAATCTCAAGCAGTCTATGACCCAGCCATGGTTACTATCATTTGGTTCCTATGTCTAAGATTTCATGTTTGCTGTCTGTCACAGTAAGTTGACTTTTTGTCTGACTAGATCTATTGACCTTCAGAACTCAAGATACATTTGATACAAGTGTTTTTTGGCCCCTACAAGTGGAGTTCAAATGTCTTTTCTATCAGTTTCCATAGCACACTCTATGTCCCTTATAATCCAATCACAGAACTCATTACATCATTGAATAATGCCACACTTCAAACTCTTTGATGGCAGGTTCTTTACCTGTGTCATTCACTACTATATTCCCAGTGACAGGCACTTATATGCCCAAATCCTTTGTAAAAAGAGTAGTTAGTGATCTTCTCCAAATTAAAAACAAAGTTATGTGTTCATAAGCCAATGCTTCTTCCTTCTACTTGGGCAGTTAAATTCCTGACATTCTGAAAAGAATTTTGCTTCCCTATGTCCCCTTGATGAAATGTCAGAGAACACAAAGTATAGTAACAATTAGACTAGTTCAAAACATTTATCATGGTAGTAACCACTGAAATCTGTTCAATGCATTTCCAACATCATATCCACCTTATGGACTATGTAGGTAGCTTGTACTTTAATGAACAGTGGAAATTGTTCACACACATTTGGTAAAGGTCACCTATTTTCAATCAGCTCTTTTCTGTGTAATAACTGGGTGACATTTCTCATCCATTGTGATCAATGAACATGCATATTTTAACTCACACGTCAATTTTCTTCAAAAGCACCACTCTTATAGCTTTGTATTTCATAACTGGATGATATTTGGTATAGGGCAGCTACACTAATTCCTGTTCTCCAGCTTTTTGATCTTCAGAGAAGTGTAATTGGTAGAACAAACAACTGAAATTGGCTATATTGTACTTGAGAATCAGTAGTCAAAAAGCACATCCTGAAGAGATACACTTTGATCTCTCGTGTTTGAGAAATAATTGCACTGTTATATTTAATATTACAATAATTAAATGATATTTTATTATTTGTCCTTTATACGAAGTGAGGTAAAATAGTCTAAAAATCAATATATAGTAAACAACAGCAATAATTCTGGAAAGTATTTCTCTCACAGATATTTAGAAGCAATCTTCCCTGGAACCATAATCCTCAAAAGGAAATTGCAATACTTGCGGAAACACAGTTTGGGTCATCTGGGTCCAGGTCTCTGTATTTTTCTAAAAGCCTTCACAAGGCACAAATGACATTTTAAATAGCTTGTCAGGAAAAGAAGTGATTTCTAATGCAGATCCACCAAATAAAATGTTTTTTGTCAGCGCCCCTGAAGGCAAACATCTGAAAGGCAGGGAGAAAAAGAATGCAAAGAAAAATGTTATGACTAGTGTCCAGGGGGGAACATAATAGAAAAATAATAGAGACATATCTCTTGTCAAACAAAAAGTAAACAGGTTAAATATCCCAGAATTCTAGAGCTACTGAGAAGTCTAATTAAACATCAGGAATGTTTTTCTCTATGGGATGCTAAACCATTTTGTCCTTGAAAATATTTCAGGGAAAAAGAGCAGGTCCAATTATGCTCTGATCTGCAGGCATGAAAAGAGGAACTCAGCCCAGAGGTAAGCAGCGGGGAGTGAAAACAGTTAACACAAAAAGTTTAGTTAAAGCGATGAATGCTTCACACTGATTCTTTTAACAAAGTAAAGCTTGTTGTGTGATAGTGTTTATATTACCCTTGGTCTTAAACAACATATGAACTTAGGAAGCTACCAGCCATCTCCCACCCTCACTCCTCTCCTGGTCTTTTCTAGTCTAGTTTTTATAGACTCCTGGGTTATCTAACCCTCATGACTAAGTATCCACACATGTACCAACATAGAGTCTCTTCATTGTCTTTGGTTTTGTTTGTGTGTCTGTTGTATTAGTGTCCTATTCAAGAAGTTTGGCGATCTTGTTTTGAAAAGAACCAGTAAAGTTAAAATGTGTTGCTTCCCCAAGTGGTTTGTTCCATATTTGGAGGAATCTGAGTAAGCATTTCCTCGTTTTAAGAATTCTGTACTCCTAGGTGCAGAGCTGGGTATTCTGGCACTTTCTCTATAATCAGAATTCAAGTTTATGTGCATCTCCAATTTCCCTTTTTGAACACATTGTAGTTTGAGGTTATTGAAAGACCATTCACTCCCTCTGTCTGTCTAGTGACCCATACTAAGTACAAAAAATAGGCCGAATTTTCCTATCTGCTTTTTTTGCTAAATAAATAAATAAATAAAAATAAAGAATTTCAGGTTTGTTAAACATTTCAAAATCTTGAGGATTGGTAAAGAGGGTGATTCTGCTTGTGTTATATTTATTGAAATGTTTCATAGGTTTTGCATTCCGAAAGGAAAATTCAGAATTGATAGCATTTTTATCCACATAAAGCCATTACCAATGAAAGTGTAAGATGTCTTCAAATACCCGCCTTGAGTTTTGTGCATAAATCACTTGCCAGATAGAGCAGAATTGTTGAAGTGCTGTAGGAATAGAAAGTAGAGTTTTCATAGGTCCTGGAATTAGTCATCTCAATCTGACAACAGCATAACTACTCATACAAATAGAGCAAATTTAACATTCCAGTTGCTAGGTGTCTTTTAAACAGCAGAAATAGTTTTGTAGACATTAAGTTCCTTAGGCATTTGTTATAATTCCTACATCAAAATAAAAATATTGAAGAGTGTCAGAAATGCCTGTTTCTAACATTGTCAGATAACATAACTATCATGTATGTAACATGTTTATACAATATGCTTATTTGGTATGTAAAATAAATCTGAAGCATCTTTTTAGCACTATTAGTTATTACATAAAATGCAAGTAGAATAAAAAGAATAAAAGTGTTATCGCATTATTCATTTAGCCAACACTATCAGTACGTTTTTGGGGTGACTGACGGAAATACAAAAGAGAGACTACTGAGGTGCTAGAAATGAACACCCTGACACAGATGGTAATTACATACAGACACTCACCCAGACACACACTATGATATTTTAGTAATGAAAAAAGTTATTCTGCATGGTTTGCTAAGAACTTTGTTGTAATTATAAGTAAATTATCTTTTTATTCTTTTAAATATGATTAAGACTAATATTTTGTGAATAAAATCATACTTATTTTACTGTTATTTTTATCATAATGAATGTTGTCCCACCAATTTGCAAGTGAAGAGCACCGTGTAAAGCCTTTTATAACTTTCAAATTGATTTCACACTGATACATAAGAAAAGAAAAAAATAAGAAAGGTTTAAGGATTTTCTGCAGGAAGCATACAAATTTATAAATTAGAAAAATCCATACTTTTTGAGAGACTTTATAAATATTAACAGTAATGATTTTGTGTTTGAGATCATCTTGGGAGACGTTGAGCTAGAAATAAAATAATTGCCCTAAACTTTTTATGGTATAGATGTATTTTAGGAACAAGTGATAATAACATCATAGTTTCAGATTAGGAAAATGCAATAAGGAGTCCTTACCAATACCTGATCTTCATAAAAAGCAATGAAAGCTAATTTAAAATAAAACAGAAGAGCTGACTAATCAGAAAAGAAATAATGCTGCTTAAAGCTGCTTCTCTTTGAAAGCATCTCACTGACACTCTCTGGCAAAATCTACCTTGCCAATATTCTTTCCATTCTTTATTTATTTATTTATTTATTTATTTATTTATTTATTTATTTAGAGATGGTGCCTCGCTCTGTCGCCCAGGCTGGCGTGCAGTGGCGCAGTCTCAGCTCACTGCAAGCTCCGCCTCCCGGGTTCACGCCATTCTCCTGCTTCAGCCTCCCAAGTAGCTGGGACTACAGGCGCCCGCCACCATGCCCGGCTAATTTTTTTTGTATTTTTAGTAGAGACGGGGTTTCACTGTGTTAGTCAGGATCGTTTTGATCTCCTGACCTCATTGTCTTCCCACTTCAGCCTCCCAGAGTGCTGGGATTACAGGCATGAGCCACTGCGCCTGGCCTATTCTTTCCATTCTTTAAGTTGAGGTATTGAAGGCCCCTGTGTTAGAAATGTAACAAACAGTTTCTTATTAATGAAAATCTTATCATAATCTATTTTTTAACTCTTTATTTTAAATTCAAGGGTAGAAGCGCAGGTTTATTTAGGTAAACTTGTATCATGAGAGTTTGCTGTACAGATTGTTGCATCACCCAGATATTAAGCCTAGAACCTATCAATTATTTTTCATGATCTATTTTTGTGTCTAATTGAGGATTAAGAAATTCGACTGACCCACTCTGAATCCCTTTCCTTGGGGAAAAGAAGCAAGATCTATCGCATGAAATAATTAAAGGGAGAGAATACCCAACAAGGAGCTACAGTGATGTCCCAAAGCCACAAGAACTTTAGGCCGAGGTTGAAAGGAGCACACAGGCAACAAGGAGAAGTAGGACAATAGAGCCCCCCGGGTGCCTGAGGACACCTCAGAAGTTGTTTGAGGCCTGATGCACATGTTAGAATAAATGTCTCTAGTCCCCTTGCAGATATCCTTTTTTGATGAGAGCAAGTGAGGGACTTTTGAAGCTGTGTGAAGCCTTCTACCTACTTGAGGTCAACTCAGCATAGGCAGTTTCTGACTGTATATGTGGCTTGTGTATAAGATGTCACCTGGAATGGAGTGCATGAGAAAGCAGGAGAGAAAATTCTAATGATCTCTGTAAAATGAATAAAAGATGACATACAGGCCAGGCACAGTGGCTCATGCCTGTAATCCCAGCACTTTGGGAGGCCAAGGAGGGCAGATCATGAGGTCAAGAGATCGAGACCATCCTGGCCAACATGGTGAAACCCCATCTCCACTAAATATACAAGCATTAGCTGGGCGGGGTAGTGCATGCCTGTAGTCCCAGCTACTAGGGAGACTGAGGCAAGAGAATCACCTGAACCCAGGAGTCGGAGGTTGCAGTGAGCCGAGATTGTGCCACTGCACTCAAGCCTGGTGACAGAGCAAGACTCTGTCAAAAAAAAAAAAAATTACATGCAGATAGACAGAGTAGACAGAGATATACACACATAGGCACACACACCCACATACATACACACTGTAATACGCACACACTATTTCTACCAAAACTTCTGTAATATAAGATAGAAAAATGAAGATGTATACAGAATGTTCTTATTTAAATCTATGTAAACATCTAGGTTAAGTTCTGTGATTAATATGTATGTATGACTCTTTTTAAAAATTTTTAATACTAATAGGTTGAAACTGAGAAAATGAAAGAGAGAAAGAAAGAGAGAGAGAAGATATGCCACCTAGGAAAAAAAGAGTTTTTCACACCAGGCTTTCATTCCCTCATATTGAGCTAAATTTAGGAACAAGAAATAAAGGAGAGAAAATGGCAAAACATGCTCTCTTTTGCAGAGGATTGTAGAGAAAGAGAAATCCTCATAAGAAATAATTTGGTGGCAATACAGTGAGAGTTGGAGAATCCTTTGCTTCTGTGTGTTTAAAAGGTATAAATATACATTTTACATTTTCTTATTCATTGTATTGAGAATTAAAGGAGGTAAAGTATGAGAAAGCACCCATCTTAATGACAAATAACAATTATTCAAAGAAAAAAATAATAATTGTTTTTCCTTTGGCTTTCCCTACCTTAACAGGGTTACCAGGTAGCACATTTAAGTTTGTAAAGTAGAATTGGAAAGGCATAATGGTTAAAAGAATGGCATTTACAATTCAACACATTGACATTTCAGTCTGAGTCTACCACTTACTACCTATGTAGCTTTAGACAATTTTTTCACTCTTTAATGCCCTGATTTCCTTTCATAGCATAACACAGACAATATTAACAACCTTATAGGTAGTTATATAATGAGATACTATAATAAATTTGCTTAGTGAAGCACCTGGCTTATAGCAAGCACACTACTGCTGAGGAGGTTATTATTATTTCACCAACTGGATAGCCCAAGTCCCAATATTTCACTGACATTGCCCTGTCACTGATTCTAGCTACAACCTTGCTCTCAAATCTACCTAATAATTTCAAGTTTAAAAAGCCTCTGTTTACCTAGAGGACAGAAAACTAACTTTTATCAAGAACCTATGGCAACCCATATTTCTAGGCTTGGGATAATATCATCAGGTCCTATTTTTATCAACTGACACCTTTATGATAGCTCAGGATCACTGCCTTGATTGCTGCCCCGAGTCACTTGATTTCTCTCCTGGCTGTTTGGGAAACTCCCAAGGTGCTCGCTTATGCTCTTAGAAAAAAAGTCTTGTGTTTCCCTCTCTGACCTCCTGCCATCTGCCAGGCAAGACCACAACTGCTGATATCTCTTGGGAGATCACAGCTCCTCTGGGTGAAACTGTCCCATGCCCGTGGTCCCCATTGCTCACACAATTGTAGCTACAGGGAAAGAATAACATATTGCCTTTTATTACTTTTTAAGACTTGAACCTGGCCTTTTCATTAAGGCCACACAGCACCGACAGACCAAGTGGCAAGTTTTTTTCATGAAGTAAAGAAATAATAGTGGGGAGGCCAGTCACGGTGCCTCACGCCTGTAATCCCAGCATTTTAGGAGGCTGAGCTGGGTGGATTCCTTGAGGTCAGGAGTTCGAGACCAGGCTGGCCAACATGGTGAAACCCTCTCTCTACTAATAATACAAAAATTAGCCGGGCATGGGGGCTGTAGCTTGTAATCTCAGCTACTCTGGAGGCTGAGGCAGGAGAATCCCTTGAACCCAGGAGGCGGAGGTTGCAGTGACCTGAAATTGTGCCACTGAACTCTAGCCTTGGAGACAGCATGAGATTCGGTCTCAAAAACAAAAAACAAAAACAAAAAAAGAAGAAGAAAGGAAAAGAAAAGAAAGAATAGTGGAGGAGGTAGGTTACATAAGACACCATGAAGTAAGCAGTGTGTCACCTCTCTAGCTCACAAGCCTGGTACCTGAATGTTCCATCTCTATTAACCCCTATGTACCATTGGCTAGGGGCCAGCTTTCTTTTCCTACCAGGACTGCATTAAAATAGATCTAGCACAGAGGACAGGACTCATCTCCAATGAGGTGTCAGAGACAAAGCCCTAGACTCCATCCTGGATTTTGAACACAGAACCCTCATTTTCATTTCCAAATTCTAACTCTTGTAAGTATTGGCTGTGATAATGTCCACTTATTTCAATAAAACATTCCTTTCTCCCTTGCAGTCCCTAAGTTATTCTTAATAGGAAAATTAAAGGAAGATAATTCTACATAAATTCAATTGTATTAGTAAGTCTTAATACCTTGTGTAGGCTACCACTGAGCTAGTATGTTGTACTGAGCCAATCCAAGTTCTTACTATATTCTCTAATGCAGTGAAAGAGTACAGTGGAGTCTGATGACTCAGCAACCCTCGTGGGTTTTTGCTTTTATAGAACAACTACATCAACAATTGTGCAAACATGGATCTCCCCAAGAATTTGCCTGACACATCTGGCTGCTTGTCCAAATTTGTATACCTACGAAGAAAAAAGTTTCAAAGAAGACAACAGCCAGAATAAAAAATGAACTATAATCTCTGATAATAACAGACAAATTAGCTTTTTTCTGAATTACGCCCATTCAAGGAACAGGTTGACATTCAGCACAAAGTGAAAACCTACCCCAAAGGTTATTATATGAATTCACCTGTACTCCTCAATGCCTAGGAAAGTAACCAGCAAAAAGAAGACAAAAATACTTACACGTTGTGTAAAGCAGAAAAGATATGAGATTTTCCCCATCATCTAACATTCATAGCTTCAAAAAACACGACATCGAAATCCAGTTTTAACAAAGTTATGTCATTACATTTCCTTATGCTCTTGGTTAGAATTCTGAACATGTTTACTCCTAGAAGCATTAAGCCTGAATTTGAGAAGTTATGATATCTTTAGTTCACATTAAACTTTATAGCCATCCAAATTGGTGTTCAAAACATTTAGTATTCAAAAACAAACAAACAAACAAAAACAAAAAGACATATGTAGGGCTCAGATTCATGAGTCAGAGAAGGTAAAACACATTTGTTAAAATTGCAGTTTTCCCCAGCATGTATGTTTGTAACCTGAGTGTCTTACTAAACTATGATTTTTTTTTTCCACACTCCATTCCAGTATCACAAATCTCAGTTTTTCTTCAACTTCCTTAACTATGTAGCCACATCTGCATACCAACTGCATCTCTCTTAAGCACAGGCCTTCACTCTTGCCTATGCAGGCAAGTATAGCAAATTCCTGCCTGGACTCAGCCTCCTCTTCAATATTCTGGCCTCCAGTCTCTTCCCTTTCAAGCCTAGCCTCCCTAGCTGTGTTCGGTTTCAAATACAAATATAACCTTACCACTTACCTACATGAAATCTCAAATGGCTCTCTGTTATCTACAAAGTGAGCCCCAGTCTATGCTGGGATAAGAGGTCTACTCTGACGTCCCCCCAGCTTATCCCACCCCTCCTTACCTCTCACCATTCCTTTCTTTTCAGTCACTGTGAATAATTTGTGGTCACATGCATAAGCCTGTGTGTACAAATGTACACACGCACACCCCTAATGGTGCTTGTGGCCCTCTGTGACTTTTATCCATGCTGTCCATAGGGCCTTAAATGTGTCTGTTCTTCTCCTCCTTATTCTTCTACATCTCCATAACTTGTCTAGCTAATTCCTACTCTCTTTGAAACCCAAACCTGACAGTACATTCACCAGAAAACTCTCTCTCATTTCCAGCCACCAGCCTCATTAACTCATTATTTTATTAGTTTGTCATGGCTCCTAATTTAGTCTTTACAGATTTGTGTTACTTGAGAGATTATAAGTTCCTTGCAGGCCAAAACTACATATTAATTATGTGTATATCTTCAAAGACCTGTATTGTATCACTCACATATTAATATTTGACGGCCAGGCATGGTGACTCATGCCTGTAATCCTAGCACTTTGGGAGGCCGAGGCAGGCAGATCACTTGAGGCCAGGAGTTTGAGACCACCCTGGCCAATATGGTGAAGCCTTGTCTCTACCAAAAAAAACAAAAATTAGCTGGGCATGGTGGCCCGCCTATAATCCTAGCTACTCGGGAGGCTGAGTCAGGAGAATCACTTGAACCCTGGAGGCAGAGGTTGCTGTGAGCCAAGATCAGGCCACTGCACTCCAGCCTGGGAGACAGACCAAGCCTCTGTCTCAAACAGACAAACAAAAAACATGAGTACTAATTTTGCCATACATGGACACATATATGAAAGAATCTGTTCTTTAAAGACCATTGGTGTATATAGACAACTTATAAATAAATATTGAGTAATTGCTTCTGAAACCTTTTTATCCTTAGTTGCTGAATCACACAGTTTAACCCATTTTCAGTATGACACCATTTATCAGTCATTAATTTAAGAGTGCAGAATCTCTTGTGTGTCAGAAACTGTGTCGATCCAGTGTATCTATGAGCTAAAATGACTAACAAAAAAGCTCATATAACTACAAAGTGAGGAAAGCGCTGTGAGTGAAATGAGAAGGAGGCTGTAAGAGAGTGTAAAGGAAGGGCTTGGCTTGGTCTAGAGGGACAAGAAACACCTCTTGGAAAAATTGATGGCCAGAGATCTGAGGATGTGCAGTTTACTAGATGAAGAGGGAAGAAAGACTGTTCTAGGCAAAGGGAAGCGTCCATGCAGTAACACTTGGGATGTTGGTTTATTCCTAGGATTGAGAGAAGCTACAGCAGCTAAAATGCAGAGATGGAGGAACACAGTCATACAGAGAAGGCTGTGCCAATTTAGAAGGAAGTTTGGAATGGGACAGGAATAGGAAAGGAAAACTATTGCATTACTTCAGAAAGATATCACGATACTCCCACATTGAGGCAATGGAGAGAAATACATAGTGGTGGGAGTTGAGTAACATTTAAAGAGAAAAGTCAACTTCATTTGGCAACAGATTGGCATGCGCCAGTTGTGGGAGTGTGCAGTCAGGGATGAGTCTGAGACCCTGATTTATGGAGCTGATTGATCCTTTCATTGAGAAGACGAATCGAAGTCGACAGGCTTCTGAGAGAGATCTGCAGAGACAAGAGCTCTGGCAGGTCTGCTAGCCACTGTTGGCTTTAGATGTTTTTTTGCACCATGCTCCTACCAGATGACATTTTAGGAGTCACAGATATGGACAGTATGTGGAAAGAGTAGAGATAAGGGGAGGAACTCACAGCCAAACCATAAGAAATTCTAACATCTGTGGCTTTTTTGTAGACAAGAGAAGGGAGAGGGGTCAGCTTCAATTTGTTTTTGTGTATTTGTTTTTATGATATGGTAGATTTTTGAAAAAGGAAAGAAAACACTCATTTTAAAATATAGGTCACAGTTCCAAAACAGTGCAGAAGCCAAAGTGGAAGTCTTTGGGATAAAAAGATGCATAGATGATTGGTCGATAGATAGATGATAGATGATAGATAGATAGATAGACAGATAGATAGACAGATGGAGGCATGAATTAAATTGAAATGAGTACTCATCATCCAACAGATCACCATAAAATGTACTTGAAAAATGAAAACTGTGTTTCTATACATAGTGTCATTTATTTTTTCTAGAGGAGAAGTGAATTTTGCTAATGCTTTGCTTTTAATACTCACTACCTCCATTTGAATTAAGTATAAGCCAGTGGTCATCACCCCAGACATGATCATGATTACTCAGTACGAGGATTAATTACAAAAGTAATCATGTCTGTTATCTAATTATTCAAAACTTAATTGCAACTCTGTTGGCCCAATTAGTCCAGAACGCAAGGCTAATGTTAGGGATGGGTGGACACTCAGCATCTGTGCCTGAGAGGCATCTGTTGCCAAGAGGTGAAGTGATGGAAAGTGTCCATTCACCAGCTGTGAAGCAAACACGCCTTAGAAAACCACACAGGAGTCACAACAAAATACAGCCCACGGGGCTGGGGGTAGGGGAGGGGAAGATGTGGTAATGCTCCTGAGGCATCTGTTATCCCCTGGATGCACCACAGATCTCAAGCCATTGAATGTGTCACTATTGAGCACTACGATTAAAAATAGGAATTTTTTAAAAAAATATATTTCTATTTCTTGTCCTTCGCTAATGGATAATGCTATAAAAAGAAATGGGCTAGCTACAAATTTTTAACAAATAAATGTTTTTATAAATTTATTAGAATCATTTATGGCTCCTTTCATTTCCTTGATCCATGTTATGCCTAATAAAAGAAATACAATTGTACAGATCAAATATCTACTTATGTTAAGTATAAGTAATAAAATAATAGATCTCCTGATTGTTACTATTGATTTTGACTTTAGTAGCCTACAGTATGCAATATCTTGGCATCTGATATATTTATATGCTATTATTGATTTTGACCATATTCTATAGGAAGGATTCTCTTAATAATGTTATTGATTTTTAAAATATTATTAATATTTATCAACCTCTCATGTTGGTATATAATCATTATTGAACTATAATCAATTGTTAGTGAAAGAGAAGCAGCTGTATAAAGTATGACAAAACTGATTAGAATTTAAGTACATCAACTTTTGACCTAGCTGTGGATTTGCTTTCACTGATTATCGGCAGTGTCATGGTTTTAAGTTTTTATTAATCCACATTTTGAAACAGACAAATGGAAGAGTGTTTAAGTTCACTGAAGTTGGAAAATGTTAATTTACAGGAAATGTATATACATCTTGCTTCTGAGTGTAATAGAAATGATTTCAGCTTTTCACATTGGTTTCACAGAAGAAAATTACACTTCAAGAAAATTAAGAGTTTGGGGAGCATTTTCAGCATTGCATCTCCATGCTCCCTTGTTATAGAATCACAATAAGAAACCCTGTTAGTTCTCTGCTACTGAGCAAATTGCTTTCCACAATTATGGTTTATGTTTTAATGGGGATAGCTTCACATTAGGAGAATTATTCCAAACCAGCATCGCTTCTTGATGCAGCACAGAACAGCACCCCGCCTCCTTTACAGAATCCATGCCTCTCATGTTGCCTCTAAGGAAAATATATAAATAAATGCTTGCCAATCTTGCTTCTGAGAGAGTTTTAATTGAGGATAATGAAACATCCCTAGCTCCAAAGCGAGAGTATGATGGCCACAAAGCCCTTTAAAATGCTAATAGGCACAGGACATTTGTGGACGTTATGTGAGATTACATGGTGTAGAAATGGTGTACGTAGGTGACAGTTTATCAGATTTAGCTGCAGTGATCATACTCATTTTCTCCATTGGTATTTGTGATGCCAATGTGAAGGAAAGATGTAGGATAATACAAAGTCGGACACTCAGCACTAAGCATCCTGCCTCTCTCTGTCTGTTTTGTGTTGCTCTAAAAGAATACCTTTGACTGGGCAATTAGTAAAGAATAGAGATTAATATAGCTCATGGTTCTGCAGGCTGAGAAGTTCAAGGCCATAGCCCTGGTTTCTTGCAAGGGCTTTCGTGCTGTGTCACAACATGGTGAAGGCCAAAGGAGAAATGAACTCATGTGAAGAGAGGGAAATCTGAGGGGCACCCTGGCTCTATTACAGTCCACTCTCACAGGAACAAATCCATTCCCAAAGGAAGTAATCCAGTCTTGTGAGAGTGAGAACTCACTACCAGGAGTACAGCACCAAGCCATCCATCAGGGATCCACCCCCCAAACCCAAACACCTCCCAACTAGGCCCCACCTCCCAACACCTACAAGCTGGGAATCAAATTTCAAAATGCACTTTGGTGGAGAACAACCAACCCTATCCAAATGACAGCACTGCCCTTCCTGCTATAGGGCATCTGCATAACACTCATAAAAGGAGTTCCAGATGACCAGCAAGACAAAGAAGCATTAATTACGCATGGTTTAATGTTTCTAGTTCCCACTTCCTCTATTTCAGTTGTATTCCACCTGCAGAACTCCTCTCTCATTTTAAATCACGGCGACAACGTGAACAGCACATGTATACTTTAAGCAACTTACCAATTCAAGTGGGTTGCCTCAGCTGTAAGACATGAACTCAGAAGTGATCAAGCTTGGCACTGCTTCAGTAAAATGGAATAAGAAATCACTTTGACAGAGCTTAGATTCTAGTCTGGGTTGCTAAATGTAGTTTTTTTCTTTCTTTCTTTCTTATTTTTTTTTTCCTCTTTCAAGGTCGATGTTCTTTATTTTTATGTGGAGTATATCTTATGTGACAGCACAGGAAGAAATGTGGGCAGCCCAGGTTAATGCATTTGGGGTCACAATGAACTTGAAAGTGAAGGAAATCAGCTCTCTCGAGATATTCTGCTAACATTCACCAGTTTAAAGGGAATCTTGATTAAATGGCAACAGTTATGGTGATGCCAAGAAATATGAGAGGCATGAAAGAAAAACTTTCAGTTGCTTATTAAACAAAGGGGACCTCTTTATTTCCTTTTGACTGCAATACAACACAAAGGCATGATTTAGAATGCTTTCCTGTTGCAGCCTTTTCCACCTCGGGGATTTATAATTGGGACATTTTCATTTTTAAGTTGAAAGTGTTGGTCTCTGGGATTTAAGATGATAAGTGTCTTCCCTCAGCTTCATCACCTGCCGGCAATATAAGCACCATCTGCCCAGATGCCAGACACTGGTCTCTTGCTCCTAGGGGACCTCACATGTGTTCGTGTGAGTGTTTGCATAAGAGCAATCAGTTGCAAACCACATGCTCTTATTAGCAACACCAGTAACTTTGTATATGTGTTTCCTTTCTGAATTTCCATGCTGAATATCTATTTTGTTTTATAAATTTATATTTTAAATAAATTTAAATATTATGGAACATTTAAAATTGAAGTTTAGGTTCAATCCCTAAAACTGTACTTTAAGTATTTTCTTCAAGAAATTTACAGTTAGATATTTTTCCTTAACATTTCTTATATAATTTAGTGCTTTTACTAGCATGTTTTGCTGTTTTACTCCACATTGGAAGGATAAATTTTCCAGTTTCTATCAACTGTGTCATTACAACTTATTTGTTATTTCAAAATGTCTTTTGCAGGTATATAAAAATGCTGGCCAGGCTCAGTGGCTCACACTTGTAATCCCAGCACTTTGGGAAGCCAAGGCGGGGGCATCACTTGAGGTCAGGAGTTCAAGACCAGCCTGGCCAAAGTGGTGAAAAGCCGCCTCTAATAAAAATACAAAAATTAGCCGGGCATGGTGGTGCGCACCTGTAATCCCAACTTCTCAGGAGTCTGAGGCAGGAGCATCACTTGAACCCGGAAGGCAGAGGTTGCAGTGAGCTGAGATCACATCACTGCACTCCAGCCTGGGCAAAAGACGGAAACTCTGTCTCAAAAAAACAAAAAACAAACAAAAAACACAAATGCTGTAGATTTTGGCTGCTGTGTCTCTCACACTACTGAAAAAAATGTGAATGTGAATAGATTTTCACTGGTTACAATCATTTGGCACAGCTTGACTATATGGCTAGATATTAATTTCAGAACTTTTTCTGATAAATTCAAATCAAAATGAAGTGGGTGAAGGACTTGGTATTATTACATTTCTTTTGAGGATTTTACTGAATGACAACAGTTATTGACTTTTTAAAAAATTCTTCATGTATGTTTGTTTCAAATTGACTTTGAAAGAGGCATTGTTACTTTTGCCTAAATCTTATGCCGCACATACAAGAAGGCAGTACAAAATTAAGATTCTTAATAATATCAGGCACTTTACTGCAGAGAGATCTTATCCAAGGGCACTTAAGGAGAGAAGATTCCCCTGAGAAGATGCCCAGATGCAATTCTGTCAGGTGTACTTAGAACCAAATGAATGACTCAAGTACCTCTCTTCAGAATGTTCTGGGAATCACAAATGTGCTTAATTTGACCAGGTTCTCCTACTGGTTATGATGAAGTCCTTCAATATTGTTTTTTACTGTTCTTAATGCAAATCACAGAGGATTTTCTTCCTTTCATACGCCTTAGCATACACAAAGAAAGAGTGGCATATAGATATAAATCTTTTTTGTGGAATAAATGTAAATGGAACTGATTTCCCAAAACCCACTTCATTCCCTATTTTAGTGATAATCAGTAAAACTCCTACCACAATAGAAAATTTAAAAATCTTGCTGCATCGTCAGATTTCTTTTGTCCCATGAAGCATCTTCACTTACCTTATGACAAATAAGCACTAGGACTTTCTCACTTATACACTGAAATGTGTTTGAGACAATGAATAGTAAATAATGTCATCTACATGAAAAGGGACACACTGTGAATGTCAAGGTTAAAGCCTTTGATTCTATGGTACACAATTTCTATTTCTCCCAACCAATTTAGGATTCAGGTTACATGCCAGCATCTCACGTGTGCCATTTCTGCATAAATAGTTTTGTAACATGCCTTGATATGTGAATCAAAGACCAGCCTGGCCAACATGGTGAAACTTGCCTCCACTATAAATAAAAAAATTAGCCAGGCATGGAGGTGCACAGCTGTAATCCCAGCTACTTGGGAGGCTGAGGCAGGAGAATCGCTTGAACCTGAGAGGCAGAGATTGCAGTGAGCTGAGGTTGCACCACTGCACTCCAGCCTGAGCAACAAAAGTGGAACTCCTTCTCAAAAAAAAAAAAAAAAAAAAAAAAAAAAAAAAAAAAAAGAGAGAGAGAGAAGGAGGGCTCTGTTTCTTTCTATAGGTGAACAAAAAGAATGTTTTATTTGCCAGAAGTAGAAGGAAGAAGGAAGATTTATAAGCACACATCTTTAGATAAACTGTGTAAACCGTGGGAGCTAAATGATGAGAACACATGGATGCATAGAGGGGAACAACACACACTGGGGCCTTTCAGAGGGGGGATGGTGGGAGAGGAGAGGGGATCAGGAAAATTAACTAATGTGTACTAGGTTTAATACCTGGGCAATGAAATCATCTGTACAACAAACCCCCATGACAGAAGTTTACCTATGTAACAAACCTGCACTTTCACCCTTGAACTTAAAAGTTTTTTAAAAAATGACTTTAGTGCTGTGTACTAGGTATTGTGTGACTTGGCAACATTTTCCACATGGAGAAATGAAGAGTCTGAGACTACTTTTGGGGGGAATGATATTCACAGCAGAGTAAGGGGCATGGCTGGCTTACATCCAGACTTTGAGCTGCTTCCGCACATGTGAAGTAAGGACAGGAGTTCTAAATAAGAAGAAGATGTAGTTCTCAGAATGATTTATTTTTCTCTGTTCCAATCCATTCTTTCTTTCTCAGGATTTGCTGTGTTCATTGTCGTGCATATACATATATCAAGGCAGTTATTCTTCATTTGCTTTGGGCCACTAGTTTCACAATTACTAGTTATGAAAATTTTAGACACAAGGACAGATCTCGCCATAGTTGTTGAGGAATGGATGAAGAAGGAGCTCTAGGCAAGAGATATTTAAGGCTCTGAAATTATCTTTTGCCTTAACTTTGCCTCAGGGGAAAAAAGTTGTTATACATTTTACTAGTGATATTTACACAATATATATTTTTTGGAAATAAAAAAATAAAAACTAAAAACTATTTTTAGTTTCAAAAACCAAGGGTCAATTTTATGAACCCATCTCACTACTTCCAATCTAGGACTCTATCTAGAATAACTTTATTATCTCTTAGGCACGTGTTACATGCCAAAAACTTTGGATTTATTGTCTCAGTCCTCTCTACAGTCTTAAAAGGAGCCATTATTGCCCATTTAATAAAGTAACAAAAAAAAAACTGAGTTAAGAAACATTTCATGCCTATCTAAAATCATACCCTTAACCACGCAACTGGAAGGTCAGACCCAGGTTTCTCTAATTCCATAGTTTGTCATTTTTTTATCACTAGGGTATTTATTCTTCCTTTGCAAACTAGCCATTCTTTATATATTAGGACAGAAAATAAAAATAGGCCATTAATGACTCGACTCTAGTTATTTTCATGTAGAAAGGACCCTTTCTAACTGTCAAGTCTCTTGCTTTTGGGGGATATTTCCGACTGTATCACTGCTTTCTTTATCCTTTCAGTTTAATGACTTTGCAGAATGCCTTATGGCTTTCTGGGATTTTTTAACATTGCACTTGACTTTCAGTCAATTCTGTTTAGCTCGTAAGATTTCTTGTGTCCTGTGTGTTTGAGTGAGATTGTCCCTGCTGATCCTTAGCAGTAGTACATACAGTTGCCCCTTCCTTCTCATGGCAAGGTCAGGGAGAATTCTTAGTGACTTGCATGAAATAGAGTAAATGCTGTATTTTAAGGGTAAAATTTTTGGTTTCATTGAATTTCACAAGAAGAAATCATCCATCTCCACGTGCTTTCTTATCTGGTTACCACCATATAGTTCTTTCTTCTTTATAAGAAAAAAATATTTTAAAAGTAGTCTGTGCTATAACTTCTGATTCTTTTCTGTCCCATGTACTTTACAACTCAATTGATTTTATAGCTACCTGTCTAGCTCCAATAACAACACACTTGATAATCCTAAAAAGAAATTCTGATCATCAAATATTATAAGCAATATTTTATTTAGTCCTCATCTTGATTCACCACTCTCTCCTTGAATGTCTCTCACTTTGCTTGGTTTTTATTCCCAAATCTCTTGCTGTTTTATTTCTACACATGTAGCCATTTCTTTTTAATTTTCTTTGGCTCAAATTCTTTCATTCTCCTTCTAAGATAATTCCTGTGGTTGAGCCAAAGGCCTGTCTCTATGTGTTCCCAGCCACATTCGTAACTTTATCTGCAACTTGTACCATTGACTCTCAAATTTGTTTCATCAGTCCACTTCTCTCTTTGAGCACCATGTAGTACTTATCTCTATTATTCTTCTAAACTTCTCCATGCTAAACAACTAAAGTTCAACCTTTGGAAAATGTAACTGAGAATTCACCATAAAATGCTTCATCACTATCTTCTTATTGGCACTATAAGCTCTAATCAGTTGCAGAGAAAGTTCTACAACTGATTAGAACTTATAGTGTCAATCATTTGCTCATGAGGCCTCTCTTATGTTGGGTCCAGCTCAACCAGTCAAAAACAATCACTACATTAATCTAAGTATATCTCAGTTGCACTTTCTCATCTATAACCCAACTGTGCCTTCATCAATATCTTCAGTCCAGGCAGGATCTTGGGCTATTAATATAGCCTCCTAAAATATTTCCCTATTTTTAGAATACCCACACTCCATCTCTTCCTTTTATTTTCCTCTTGGGTAAAATTTCTAAAAACAAAAATTAACTGTGCTCCCTCCCTGCATAGTTATCTCAACACAGCTCATTCTAACAGGCGAAATATTCTTTTAGCTGAGCATTTATGGAGAAACAAACATCTACCAAGCTAGGTACTGAAGAAACAATCGTAACACTGACACAATCCTCTTATGGTAGGCAAAAGGGACTGTAATCAAATCACTTAGCAAACAAACGTACAATTACAACACCAACATGTGGAATGCATGTATTGAGGTGACTTGAGAAACCTGGGAAGTCAGAGAAGGAGACTTTAAGTTGCAAACTGAAAAATGATAAAAGCTAGGTTAGAAAAAAGGGAATCTAAACAAGGGAAACAAAGTGAATAAAACTCCTTAAGTAGGAAGAGGCTCGGAAAATGAAAGATCAGTATATTTAAACAGAGAGAAGAAATAAGAGAATGTGACTAATTGTTCAGGTCGTAAAAACTATAAAACTGGTCTTTATTCTAAATTCAAAGAAAACTAATTATAGGGCTTAAAGATGGAGCAGGGAGAGTGATATACTTAGAAAACAGATTGAAAAAGTCAGGGTGCATGTAGTGCAACAGAATAGAAGATATTGCCATAAAGAGATCAAGATAGCTTGGGATATAAAGATTGTAGTGAGTATGGAGAGATGTGGCAAGACTTCCGGGATGATTTGGGAGTAGTTTCTTAATATATGATTAAAACTTTTAAGTACTCATACATGGATGGAATGGGGCAGAGAGGATTCAAAGAGAGAGAGAGAGAGAGAGAGATATCAAGGATGACTCCCAGTTGTCTAATTTACAGAAATGGAAATTACTATTCCCTGAAATTAGGAGCCAAGAAAAAAGACAGATATTGATGGAAAAAACAGGGCAAGATGATAGTGTCTGCTTTTGTGCACATTATATTAAATGTGCCATAAAACATAACACCAAAGAGTATTTGGAAATTAAATGCATGTGAATAAAACTAAAAAGAATCTCGAAATAAAAAATATAAATAAGCCCAAGATTGAAATATAAATATTGGGAACATTGGCACAAAATGGCAAATAGAACTCTAGAAATAAATGTGCTTATGTAGGGAGAAAATATAGATCTCTAAGGAAAAAAAGGCAAAGATAAGTCTTTCAGAATTTCACTATTTTATGTTTCCGTAGAAGATGAGATGTCTAAGGAGACTGCGAACGAGGATGAGGAAGAATGCTGAGGAGAATAGGGGACTGCTATGTGATAAAGGAGAGGGAAGACTTTCAAGGTGAAGGGAGTCATCAAGTATCTCCAGGAATATGAATGCAAAAAAAAAAAAAAAAACTCGTTAATGTTTATTAGATTTGTTCACATGGAACTTTACAGGTGACCTGATCAACAACTTTCATAAGTAATAGGAATCTGAAGGGAAATTAGAGTCAGTTGAAAATGTTAGTGGGAGAGAAAGAAATGAACAGAGATTCAGACGGTATACAATGCTTCTTGATAATTTTGCTTGTGAGGGGAAGAGAGGATGATCTGCTGTCCAAAAGAGGGTCTGTGTGTTTATTTTTGTAAGTAATGTGAAGGGGTTTACATACACAGGGGAAGGATTTAGTTAAGTAGTCAGTGTCAAATACATCAAAGAGATAACGTAATTCAAAGTACCCCAAATTATGTGCCTTTTGATATCTAACAAATAATGTGACTCAATACAAGCAAGACAACTAGATATAAAGTCGTAAACAATTATAGATTCTGTGGGTAACTACAGTGTATTCTCTATGGGCATTCAAATTCAAAAACTGGCTGGGCACAGTGGCTCATGCCCATAATCCCAGCACTTTGGGAGGCTGAGACAGACAGATCACTTGAGGTCAGGAGTTTGAGACCAGTCTGGCCAACATGGCGAAACCCCGTCTCTAAAGTTAGCCAGGCATTGTCGTGCATGCCTATAATCCCAGCTACTCAGAGGCTAAGGTAGGAAAATCACTTGAACCCGGGAGGCAGAGGTTGCAGTGAGTCAAGATCACCCCACTGCACTCCAGCTTGGGCGACAAAGTGAAACTCCGTCTCAAAAATAAAAAATAAAAAAATAAACAAACAAAAAAAATCAAAAACTGTGATTTTTGTATTGAGTATTGAAAACTTTGGCAAAAGGATAGTCTTACAGACAAAAATAGATGATTGATTGATGTACTAAAAAAGGAAAAAAAAAATTAGGGCACTGTAGACTTAGGTGAGACCACTGTAGACTTTTGTTGTAGGTTGCAGGAAGAAAAGATTAATTGGTTCTCTATCAATAGGTCCAGTTTTCTGTAAGTAGATAACAAAGCCATTTCCTGAACCTAGAGCTGAAATTTAAAAGGACTGAGGAAAAGTGAGTGGCTGTAGGGTGAGTTAGGTAGGAAAAAAAGCAAAATTAGGCAGTCGAATGGTTTATGATCTTGTGGCATTCATAGGTTATTTCTTGTGGCATTCATGACGTGATCCATGTTTGCAGTAGATGTTATTGGAGAGAGAAAATTTCTGAGAATGTCCAAGTTCCCTCATAAATGAGGGAAATTAATGAGATCTAATCTCCTTAACATAATTCATCCTTAATTATCTTTCTGACTTGGATTCATGATCTTCCATGTTAGGCTTCCCACACAACAACCACAAGTACTCTGAAGTCACCATGAATTTACCCACTCTGTTTGCATGTATTAGTGGCTTCCTCTTCTTGGTAATACCACTCTGTTTGGTTAATTAATGTTTCTTATTTTTTAAGATGCAGATTACATACATTTGCCACTCTTAGTACCTTCCTAAATCTCTAAAGTTTAGAACTCTATAGGTGCTAAATTAATAGACAGAAGGCCAATTTGTTTAGTCACTGAAGTGTGAGTTTATTTTGAATTTGTTTCTGAAATCCTTGCTTAATTCTGTGGTACCATTCATTTTTATCCAGTGCAAATGCTAATGTGGTCAAATTGAGAAACATTAAAAAAAATTCTGACCCACAGGAGCTACATACTATCAACTAAAAAGTTGTTATTAAGGTAAACTTTAAGCTGTTATAATCTTTTAATTTATTGCATTTTAGAAGAATAATGATTGAATTTTAGATTTGTATTAAAATAATTAACTTCTGAAACTTTTAATTTATCTTCCAACTTTACGATAATGAGCAAAATATCATAGTTTAAACTTAAATTTAATTACTTTTAAGACAAATTCTGAAAAGCTTTAAGCATTTTCTATTTATAGTACTAAATCTCCTCTTATTGGATGAAAACAATTAACCTGCCTCCAAAGAATACTCTATAGTATGTCATAAACCCATACATGATAACAACACAAATAATCACAAGCAAATTAATTTTGCTTTCTTACATTCATTATCTATGGAAGAAAACCTCGTAAGAAATACATGTCCATGTACATAGATGAATTCTGTTTTGTTTGGAAGAATGCATAAGTTTGAAATGCTATGTTTACCAAGAGTCTCCTCACTGCTACTATTTATTAACTGCCTATTATGTGCCAATACTTCTTTCAGTACTCAACATTTATGAGATCATTTTAATCCTAGAAGAGCAAGGATTATCACCCTTGTATTCCAGATGATAAAACTGAGTTTTTAGTGCATATGCTTCAATTTGAACTCAGACCCAATTGAGTCCTCACCTCACAATCTTAACCATTGTGCAAGTCTGTCTTTTCAGAGTTAAAATATTAAAGAGATTTTCAAATGCAAATCATTTTAGTGCATTTGTTATTAAAGTGCAATATATTCCTTAAATCAAATTAGAAAGCAGAAAGGGAAAGTTCCTTTAATTCCAGACTCATAATGATGCCAACATTTTCCTGTCTATTATATCTTTTCTTGGTATAGTAGAACCATGAAAAAACAAGATTATTTGACTCTCAGTTTTACAAAGTTAAAAAGATTGATAATACCTAGAGTTCACAGTATGTGAGGAAAAGGGTACCCTGAGGACTATTGGTAAGAGTATGAATTGGCGTTACTTTTCAGAATGGCAACTTGACAATATGTGTTAAATGTTAACAGCATTTATCTAGCAATTTCAGCTTCTAAGAGTTTAATTAATAGAAACAATTGGAAAAAGACACAAAGATTGATGAATAAGCTATCTGTTGCATAAAGAGATGCTCATTGTTTATAACAGAAAAGTGGTTTTAAAAATTAAAAATACATAGGTATTCAAAAGTAAATTTTCTGCAAAAATATTACTATTTATACCATAGCTATTTATAATTTTGAGGATATCTGATATCCCCTATCACAATAATCTATCACAACAACCCAAGGAAGGCTTTAATGAGCGTAAGAACAATTAAGTCAATGATATCTCTGGTATCCATGGTATTTGAGCTGAGTCCACATCTGAAGGAGTTTAACTCTGAGATTGAATCTGAAATCTAAATAGAAGTTAGCATGAGAAAGGATAGGTGTTAAAATTCTGCTGGGCAGGGAGGCATGACCAATTAGATCTAAGGGATGACAGCCTTGACTGTTTAGGAAATAATAAATATCTTGATATTCCTGAAACACAGTGTGGGTACATGCCAGTGAGGGAAGATGCAGCCGGAGAAGCCAACAGCAGTAGTGTTACTTTCTCTTTCTTTCACCATCAGTAGTGATATCTACATTTACTATCATCTGTTTTTCACAATTTGAACATAGTAAAATGTTATTTTATGATTGGAATTAAGTGTTGACTGTGCTATGTTTGGTAAGCTAGATACTTTTTAATTTGTCAAACCATCTCTCTATCTACTTAAAAACCAACAGAGTCATTGAAGCTAAGAGAGAAATGTCCAGAGGATTTTTTTAGAGAAAAGAACACATGAAGCAACCCCTCTCTCAGTTGTGTGTCTATATAAGTGTTTGGTGGTGTATAATAGGTGGGTGGCTCTCTTCATATTTTTCCAAGTCTCACAGAGAGAGGTTGCTCTAGAATAGCAGCCCCCATGGCCGTGATCCAGCCATGTGTGATTAATTTCTAAATGTGGAAATCAAAGCCAGCTTTAATCAGTTTCAAAGCTATATAGAGATCCAATAGAAGTGTAACTACAAATTAAAGTCTGTGCTTGAATATGGATTTGATTTGAATAGTTGGATTTTCAAAGAATTTGTGAAATTTTGTAGGTTGATACCGTATCTACTTGTGCTCCATAATTTAAACATGAGATTCATTATCCCTTCCCCCGTGAAGCAAGGTTTTCAGGCACTAAGTTCTACAGAGGGATTCCCACACCCAAGTTACAGGAAACTTACTCTTGTTTCTGCAATATATTTTCATTTCATTTAAAAGATAAGTACAATTAATGAGAAAAAAGCAAAGCCACTTCTGTATGAAGAAAATAGGGAAATTTTTTATTTCACCATATAATAATCATGTGATTTGTGCCAACATTTCCATTAATCAGGATATCTGCAGAGCCTGCAATGTGCTAAGTACTGAGGGTAGAGTAACCACCTAGGACGTCAAAATCCCTGTTTCGTGCCATTTATAATACCATTTATATTCAGTGAAGCAAGAAACAAATATGTATTATGTCAGGTTATCATAAATACTATTGATTACAATAAAAGGCAGGGTTGGAGGGTAGCAGATATGAGCATATGCCTGTGTGTGAATCGGTAGTGTGGGTGGCTTGTCTGATCATATGGCAGCTTGGTTGAGGCATGAGCAAAGAGGCAAAGCATGAAGATATTGAGGGAAAGGGCATTGCAGGCAAATGGGGCTGCAGGATAGTGAGGGAAGTCAGAGGTGATAGAGGAGGAAGTGAAAGAGATAGAAAGGGCACCAACTCTGTGAGGGCTCTGAGTTTGGATATGCTCCTAGCAGAAGAGTGGTATGATCTGATTAAATGATCACTCCCATTCCCCTGTGGAAGAGATCTGGTTTGACTGGTAAGAGAGCAGAAGCAGAGAGACAAGATAGGGTGGCAGTTAGGCAGAAAGTGACAGTAGCTTGGAATACAGTATTCATAATGGAGAGATACCAAGTGCAAGTATTGAAAAGACATTTGGGGCAGAACTAACCAGACTCTGCTATTGGAATAGATAAGGAAGGAATAAAAAGATGACACCTAGCATTTGGTATGAGAAACAAAGCTGCTGGCTTATTTCGGTGAGGAAGGCAGGAAGAAAGCAAAATAGAAGATAATTGAGCAGAGAATGTTATATAACAAACGTGATCATCTCAACACAGCTATTTAAAGTATCAGAAAGACTGTTTCCTAAAACACATGAATTAAGATACTATATATTGATCAGTTAAACTTAATCTGGAGACAGACTTTCAAAAAAAAGAAACAAAGCAACAAAACAATGAAGGGATTTACATGTTTACATGGTTTTGAATCTTTCATTCAAATATGAAAAGTGAAAATCTTGCCACTGCATTCAGATATACAAAGTTTGTCCTGGATTACAAGGACGATATGGGCATTCACACCACTAATACCCTGAAGTGTATATATGAGATAGGGTTTGTTTGAAGATAATGTATACACTGAGAACTAGGACGACTCAAATGAGCCCCAGTTGCTCAATAATCCATAGAGACATGTTAAAGCAGATTGAGCTGGACTGGATTCAGCACAGAAAGGGTTCCGGGAAAGAGACACCAGCCCTATAATGGTCTACACATTTTTAGGAGTGGAGAAAAGAAGAACCCCTGTGATGAGTGGTGCTTCTTGGTTTAGGAAGTGGCCAAGTTAAAAGGAGAAAGCTCCTGAGTTCAGCCTCTGGTCGTATTTATTGAGCTAGTTCACATGAGCTGACCCAGTTTCTTGTTAAGTCACTGAAAAGGTGGAGGAGATGAGCCATCAGGGGTATCTAGAATTTTCCCTCCTTACCCTGATTAGACTTCATTCTGCCATTGGCATTCACCCTTTCTATTGTAGGTTGACCTACGTAGATAACACCTCTACAAATTCCTTTTACAGGCGTGTCTCATTCAACCTATAAATCATTAGCTGCATTATTTTATTTTCTATTCTTTTTAATTAACACCATATATTTCTTAATTTTGGTTATAAAAAATTTACCTTTCTTTCTGATACTTAGGAAAACTCAAGCCTGGGAAGTAGGCAAAGAAATGCATATATATATATATTTTTTCATTCTCAAGTTTTCCAAATAGATTTATATCAGCTTTCCATTTGATCCTGAACTTCTGAGTCCTTCTGGCATACAACAGAATAACCTGATAGACATAGAAGAAGCTACCATATTTTGCTTTAGACAATTTTTTCTACATCTAAAATGGATAGATGGTTTACTATTTGTGAAGAAGAAAAATGTGGCTGTACATTAAGTTTTCTAAATTAATGCTATTACACACAGTGTGTAACAAATACTGATAATCTGTTAAACCAGGCATGTTTAGAAACCCTATTAAACCTAAAAGAGAGAACTAAATTTATTTATGGACAATTCACAAAGTAAAAGCATTTTTTTAATCTGAAATGTAATTGATTGAGAATAAGGGTTTTTGTATGTACTAAATAATTAGGCATTTAATACATATTTTAATTAATTAATATTTATTTTAAAATATTAATTTAACTCTAGGTAAGTAGATATAGGACATTTATAATAATAACATTAATGTGGAAGACTAATAAATAATATAAATACAGTCATTAGAGCCTTGAGATGGTTGCTAGTGTCTTATATTCTTGGCATAGCAAAATTTCTTTCAAAATTAACACAATTTAAAGACAGTTCATTAAAATTTATAGCTTTGCAAATTGAGTTGACATTAGTTATCTGTATGGTTGTGCATATATAAAGCATATTTGCAACTTTTTATCATTGATGACCAGAGTGTGGTGGATTCGGTTAATTACAAATCCACATTAATATACCCTCTTTTTAGTGTATTTTGACTCAGTCTTTACTTGTCCTCAAGATAAATGGTATTGACTGATTCCCATGGTTCACTTAATAGAACAGGTGGAACTCCATTTGTATTCATTATGGTCTATATTAATCATTCCATTTCTTACCTAAAGCTATGTCAGGACATATTTTCCAATTCGTGATTTCTTCCTGATTTTTCACTAAATTCTAAGCTTGTAGTTTAGTTAAAAAACAAAACTTAATTACAGTTTTGAAAAGCTTTTAGAAATGCCATTGGATCTTGAAATGATTAAACAAACCATTTTGTTATATCAATGTGTTGACAAACTATTAGGGACATAGTCATACTTCTTGTTTTTGCTTTAATTTTAACTTACTATTAAATTAGATGAAATTTGAAGCATTTACAAAGTTCAAGGTACTGTCCAAGGTGCTGAAAGAAATACAAGAGAGGCAGAGCTTTAAGCATGTGTTTAGTGTAATGAAGACAGCACAGGATTTAGTCGAAGTTGAGGACATTTTATTTTGAATTTCCAATGAAACTTGTGCCACATTTTTTTACATCAACCTTGTCATCTATCGAATGAGGATACTAACAATTGTTGATCTACTTACTTCAAATGTTTTGTAAAAATGAAATAATATTTATTCCTAAAGCACTGCATGAATTGCAAATCACAATGCTTATATTCACCTAATGTGTTTCACAGAATACTAGTAATTCTATGAGTACAACCAAAAGTGATTCCTGGACAAACATGTTTGGGAACTGCAGCATACTATCTCCATTCCACTTGGAGTGGCCTGTGGCATATTAGCTTTTACAGGCTCAATTATTTTTTCTAGACTGGCATTCCCCACATTTCTTTAAGCATACTTTATCATAAAATACCAATAAGCACTGCAAAAAATTATGGTAACATCAAAAATACTAAGGAAATTACACGTTATGTAAATGTTAGTTGTGCTTTTACTATCACAGTGTATGTGGTAGGAGTAACGATTTTAGTATATGAGTAGCTACAGCACACAGCAGACAAACAATATTATAAAAGTAGTGAAAATTACATCATACTGTCTCATAGAAAGGAAGAGTTAACCAAGGTTGTAAAAATCAAAGTAATTCTTCAAAATATTTGAATATCTAATCTGTATATAGGATTATACTTGGATGCCTGGGATATCCAAGCCTAATCATATATAAGGGTTAGATATCTAAGTCTAATTCTATATACAGATTATTTCAAATATTTTAAAGCATTTGAAATATTTATTAATATGTATTAATAATAATTATATTATATAAAAATGTATGTATTATAATTATATAAATTTCATAAATTATATTATATAATATAAATTATATTAGATTTATAAAATGTAAATTGTATTATATAATTACATAAATTATATAATTATTAAATTTAAATTTAAATTATATAATTATATAATATAAATCATATGTATGTAATTAAATGTGTACATTTGGCACATGTATGTACATACACGTACATACAGGCTACCACTACTACCAAAAGTATTATGCTAAATAAAAATCAATAAAGCAAAATGTAAATGATGTATTACAGAGGACAGAACACAGAAATGGGCAGCCTAGTTTGATAAAGTTTGTTTTGTGGATATGTTAATCCTTACATGTCAATCTGACATCTAGAAGAAAATACAAACCAGACAAAAATGTCATTGGTTCTGATTAATGAGTCTTGGGTAATGTCTGTATTTGAGTTTGAGAAAAGATGGGTTGTGGGTCATCCTCAGAATTATAAAATTAGGAGAAAATTCAGTACAATACAATGACACAGTATCTAATGAACTAAAAATTTCTTTCATTTTGCTATGTAAAATTTGCATTAATATATATTTAAAATTAAAATGAATTAAATGAATTCATTCTCACCATGCAAATATTAAAAAATGGAGAAAAAAGGAAATGCATTCAATAAAATATAAGAGTAATAGTAGACAGTATACAGTCATCTACCCAATAGACATCCCTCTTCCCTGTTTAGAGACTATTACTTATGTTCCGAAAACCACATTCATTCACAAAGCAATGGAATTTAAGGAAAGAGACCTCCCAGTTCCTGATGAAAGAAGTGAATCTTGACTAATTTAGCTAACTGTGAACCTTTTAGTCCTCTTGCTATTTGTTTTAGGAACAAGCATACTACAAAATTTCAGCCAATGAGATACAAGGGAAATGATTTCTTGTGGGGCTTTAAGAGATAAACAAGGAAGACTGAGTTCTTGTTCTTGTAGATCCTGATGTGTGTCAATTGGTAGATGGAGCTGCTTCAGTCATCTTCAAGGAGGAGAGAAGAGGCTCAGGTGACATGCTGAGGAGTATAATGAAGAAAGAGGGAAAAAGTGTGGATCTTTGATGATGCTGTTGAGGTGCTGAATTTAAAATTAAGTCAGTTTGCCTTGGATGTCTTGTTTGGAGAGATGATAATTTCTTTTATCATTGAAAATATATTGTACTAGGGCTTTATTTACAGCCCAAATCATTTCACTTGATGAAACATTAGAGAAGAAAATATTTGTTCTTTTTCCCAGATGCTATAACTTCACATAGCATTTCTGTAATTTGTTTTCTGCATTTTCAAAAAATTGAAAGCATCTGAATTCAAAATCACAATGAACTTAAAATATCTTCCCCAGTTAATAGGAAGTGATGGCACCTGTACATAGACAAGGAACTCAGGTTACCTTTCTCACTCCTACACCTTCCTTCTTTATATCTCAATCCTTCCTTAACTGATTTTCCCTGGGGGATCTTCCTGGATTAACCTTGCACAATTTGTCTTTAAAAAGATAGATCAGCGAGTTTTCCAGGTGATATATAACCAAACACTTCCACTTTCTTGAGCAAAGGGATAAACACAATACAAATGTAAATATAGGAGCCATGCAGTCTAAGGGAGTGGTTAAGCATGAGTGGTTTGAAGCCAATTTTAAAAGGATTAAGTTCTGACCCTACCACTTACTAGCTGTGTGGCCTCAGGCAAGGCATTTATGTTTCTGTGTTCTTCCTATAAAAAGTGAGGATATATCATTGGCATTCAGTATTATCATAAGGATGAAGTGCTTATAAAAGTGCCACACAGATAGTGTGCACTCTTAAATAAGGAACTAACAAACCATATAGAAGGCCGCCCTTTGCTTAGCTCATTTGGAAAGTCTAACTGTATGCCAAAGAATGTATATTTTCAATCAATATGTATTACACTCATATTATCAGAGGAAGTAATTTTCCTCATAACTATGGAGCAGTCAGTCACTGGTATTACATCTAAGCAACATCTTATCAATAACAATGGTTAATAGCCATCTAGTACATTTATTCTAAGTAGCTGGGAGCACTTAACGAACATTATCCAATTAATCATTACAGATTCCTGTGTGGTAAGTCGGAATTATTATCTCAGCGTTAGTGATAATGATACGGATATGCAAAGCCTGTCATCTGCTTGATAAATCTGAATGACTTTTGCAGCATGTGGCCGGGAATAGAAGGAAAGGCCTGATTCCTTGTCAACGATGCCGTTCAGTGGACCACGCAAGTTCTTGGACTAGATATTCTTGGATTGTTTCTTTCCAAATAACATGGAAGCATATCTAATTTTAACTGTTAAAACTGGCAAAAAGAACCAAGAATTTGTGGACCTCTGACAGCACCTATTTTTAAGCATATATCTACTAACATTTGGGTTTTAGATGATCACGAATTCTAACAACTTAAAACTAACTGCTACCAACTGCTGCTTAATTAAAATTCTACTTAACAGTAGCTATGGACAAAATAAGTAAAATAAGATAAATGTTAATTTTAAAGTTCAATCTAATTGGAAGTTAGAAAAAAGTCATACTATTAAGATCATCATTATCACAAAAAATGTGGCACCAGCTCCCAAATCCAGAGGTTGGATTGTACAATGTTAACCGAGACATATTCCTTTGACATAGAAAAGTGAGTTCAGAAGTAGGCTGGGAAGAATGATAATTAGAGGAAAGCACTGAATTTAAAATTTAAAAAAGAAGCATATATATAAGTTAACTCATCATTTGAATTGCCATTTCTCTAAGTGAACGTAAAACAAACCCTCCTAGCTTCCATTAATAATTTATTTAACTACAGTAAATTATATCTACAATTTAGGATTGTTGTTAGCCTTAAAAAATGTCAAAGAAGTACACTTGCCTTAACAGTATTCAGGAAATGTTAGTATGTGAAATGTGAAAAATCAGTTGAATTATTCAAAACATTCAATTCCCTAAAACTGACACGCCTAGAAAATACATCGAGAAAATCAGAACAACTTAAAGTTTTTGATCATTATTATTACCTTTTGCCTTCAAATATTGGTATCTTCAATAAAATATGTTCAAGAGAAGCAGGTCTGGCTATTGTCATTCCCCCTCCACAGCCCCAGTAATTGTTTCTACTATTCTCAGGGACATTCAGCTTTCTGCCCTTGTAGGTAGGTTATTCAGCTACACATTTCACCCTTTCAAAATTTGCTAGGTGTTAGCTTTTTGGAAAATTAATCCAAAGATTGTAATGGCAAATAAAAGTGTAGTGGTTTATTTAACTTAGGCATATTTTTAATAAGCAATAAAGTTATATAACTTTAAGAAATAGGACCCTCATAGGAATATATGGAAGACATATATTAACAAGTATAGAACCTATATTTTCAATACACATGGCTCAGGATTGAATCTCAAACATATCACTTCCTAAATCTCTGACCTTAGACAAATTAATGTACTATTTTAGAACTCTGGTTTTCTCGTGTATAAAACAGAGGTAACTGAGAAGGATAAGCATGTGACACAGAGAATACAATGAGATATTATATATCAATTAGCATTGTGCTTAGTCAGTGATATGCATTCAACAAACAATCATTTCTGTCTCTCTCTTTCCCCTTGCATTATAAAATGTAGCCATAGATTCAGCCCTGAAAAGTAATGTCTATCATGGGTGTAATTATACTCTAGAATGCTAGGTATACATTATTTTCTCTTTCAAGTGTGATTTTCTCAGAATGAGACTTTACTGTGAGGCTTGTCGAGGTCATTGTGTTAAACAATTCTGTCTACATCCTTAAAGTCAGAGGTCTAACTAGGCTGCATAACAGTTTGACTGAAAAGGCACTATGCAAATCAAATGCATGCTGTCACTGTTATGGATATGACTGTTCATTTTTAGATGCATAGGAGGTTTCTCGACTGTAAGGAAGAACTTTGGCTCAGTAAGCAGGTTAGTGTGATTGATATTTTACTATGCAAGAGAGCAGAACAGAAATGAGTTCAACTTATAAAGTGTAAATTCTGTATCTCTTTATATGCATATATAAATATGAGTAGAAGAGGATAAAGTGAAAAAAAGACAGAAAGACAAACCAAAAGACAACAAAAGTACAGAGAAATTGAGAGCCAAAAATAGGACAGAAAAGCAGAGAGAGAGGGAAAGGGCAGATAGACATAGACAGGAGGAGAGGGAAATAAGCAGGTCTGAATTAGACTAGAGAAACAGAGATTGGATGGACAAAAAAGAAGAAGGACAGTTGCAAAGACAAAAGATAAATGCATCTAGTGTAGTTGTACTTTTTTCTCATCTGAGAGAAAAAGAAATGATCCTTATTCATCCTTAGTGGAGCGTAGTTATTGTCAAGAGGAGGTCACCAGGGAAGATGTGTGCCTCACAGCAAAGACTGCTGTCTCTTTGTGGTATTTATTTGAGCAGTGTGTGCCCCATGCGCACATTACTTACCTTGATTATTCTTTGAAGGAATATATTAAACCCTTTATTTTTATATATGACATGTATCAGACATTGTACCACATAACTCAAAACAGTATTTGAATCATGTTCAACACAAATAATATGTGTCCATATGTGAAAGCTGCAAGGAGAGTCAGGATGGAAAGAAGTTGAAAAGTAAAAATCACACAAACAAAAGCCAAATTGTGCTTATTTGCTCTTAGTTTTAATACAATGAGAAGGAAATGAGAGAAATAAGCATTATTACCATAAATGTGTATCCATCTGTCTTTGTTAGACTCTAATGCATAGTAAACAAATTATTTTAAAATTAAATGACTTCTTCCTTCAGCACTTTTATGCAGCATAAGTCATCAAAGATTTCTGACAAGAGCAAAATATATGAACAATCACTATATAAACAGAAAATACTGTATTAGGCAGAGAATTGAGCTCTAACTCTGGAATCAAATTCAGAAAAATGCACAGTGTCAGTGGGTTTAGAGAGGACTAGTAGTGTAATAATGGAAGAGCGGACATGAGAGAAAAAAGTCACATAATTTTAATTTTGATTCATTCAAATTAATGCATACTATAAATATACATATTATATTTATGCACATGAACATATAGCACATTATTCCACAAAGTTAGGAGGCATGCTCAGCTAGGACAAAGTTGATATTGGTACAGAACTACTGTGAATCAAAAAAAAAAGAAAGAAAAATAAAAACTTCCACCTTTCTCTGACAATCCTCAGCTTCTCACCTTGGGTGCCATGAAAATTCTCTTATCATCCTTCAGTTGCTATATGTGGCAGTTATATGTATTTAGAGGAAAAAGAACCTTATAGAAACAATGGAAAATGTGTCCATCTAATGGTGGTGTTTTGACCAGAGTTTGAGGAAAATCAAGATGATTGAGAAAGTAAAGGATGATGTCACCCTTTAGATCAGCTGTACTCATGTGCCAGAGGAAAGCTATTAGAAATGGAATATGGATTTTCAAAGCTTAACTTTAATGTCGTTAACAAAGCAGACCTAAGGGAGTCACAGACGTAATACATCATAAAAGAAAATAGCCAAATCTATGTAAAATAAGAGTATTTAATACTCATCATGATGTTATTAACTATAGCACTATAAATTTATAGTATCTATGAGTATCAAAGTAGAATTATAGTTTTAAATTATGTCTTTGAAAGATATATATGGCCATGCTTTCTTTTCTCATAGTTGATTCCAGGCCTACAGAGGAGAAATTGGGCATGGCAGAGCCATTGAGTCCAAAGAGCTATATATTTGAAGAACTTGTCATGATAAACAAAAATCAAAGCTTTTAAAGTTATAACTCCCCAGAGTAGGAACAAGCCAAGGACACCAATACCATTACCACTGTCAAAATCTGTCCATGGCATTAAACTTTTCAATCTTCTTTGGTTTGGCAGCATAAGGTCATTCCAATTCCCTGGGGTATCTTTCTTTCAGCGAGGCTTTGGCTCTTTGTAAGTGATTTACTTGATTGGCATTTATATATTCTGCTGCTTAAAATCATTCATGTGACTAGCATCCTTCGGAATATAAACAGAGAGATTCTAACACAGTGTTTCACAAACCACATCCATTCTTATATGTGTTTTCTCCTGCTGATTGAAATGGGTCTAATCTAAACAAATTGAGGTCTCTCTTTTCTCATCCATATGTATGTTTCATGCCTGTCAAAGGTATATTACTGCAAAGTGTGAATAATCATGTTTATGCTCCTTTATTATGCTCAGTTGGAAAACACTTATTTTCTTTTCAAAATATTTTCATATAAAACATAGGAATTGAAGATCAACAACTGAAGTTTCTTCTGAAACCGAAGAAATAGATATTTACAGAGTATTACTTATCAGTTAAATGATTACTTCAACTGGGTTCAAATTGACTTTTGCAGTCATTTTTCGCTTTTTTAAAAAAAAGTAAGATATATTCTTTCTCACTAGGGAACGATCATTTCTAAAGTAAGAATTTTTTCAATTATGAGCATTGAATTAACAATGTATCTCAAATTTGATATATTAGAGAAACAGCATTTTTATGAAATGAAGCTTTTCTTTGTAATCATTTTACAGTTGTTTTACTATGTAGTTTTTAATCTGTCAAAATATTTTAAAAGCATGTGTACATATTTTTGCATAATTTGGCAAACTTGTGCCATATAAGAAATTGGCAGTGCATGATAGTAAAAATGCTATTCTTTGGATTTATTCTAATTGACCTACTTTTAAAATCTTTTTAGCAAAATACTTGAAGCATCTTAATTTGGTTGCTGGTAATTTAGAAGGATAAAATATTTTTAAGAGAAATATATTCTAGGCAAAATCATCTTAATCAACTACCAGACAATATGGTATGGGCATAAGCAAAAAAACCCATTGACTTCTGTTCAAGGGACGACCAGATGTCCAATATAAATGAGCAGCCATATGATTCCTAGTGCAGTCAGATATTCGTTAAAAAATACTTAGAAGCTACTATCTAACTAGGTCCTCTTCCAGGGGTTTGGGATACATCAATGAACAAGAGAGATAAATATTCTTGTGTATCTGAAACTTGCATTCTAGCAGCGTAAGATAGGAACTAGCCATTATGTATTTTTTTAAAAAAAGTAATAATTGATAAGTGTTATTGAAAAGGGGTCCTGATCCAGACCCCAATAGAGGGTTCTTGGATCTCATACAAGAAAGAATTCGGGGTGAGTCCACAGAGTAAAGTGAAAGCAAGTTTACTAAGAAAGTAAAGGAATAAAAGAATGGCTACTCTGTAAGTAGATCAGCCCTGAGGGCTTATGGTTGCTTGTTTTTATATTATTTTCTTGATTATATACTAAACAAGGGGTAGATTATTCAGATTATTCATGCCTCCCCTTTACAGACCACATAGGGTGACTTCGTGATCTTGCCATGGCATTTGTAAACTGTTCTGGCACCGGTGGAAGTGTAGCAGTGAGGACAACCAAAGGTCACTCTCGTCGCCATCTTGGTTTTGGTGGGTTTTGGCTGACTTCTTTACTGCAGTCTGTGTTATCAGCAAGGCCTTTATGACCTGTATCTTGTGCCAACCTCCTATCTCATCCTGTGACTTAGAATGCCTAATCATCTGGGGATGCAGCCCAGTAGGTCTCGGCCTTATTTTACCCAGCCCCTACTCAAGATGGAGTTGCTGTGGTTCAAAGGCCTCTGACATAAGGAAAAAACAAGTGAAACACAGTAAGAGTGTTGACCACAAATGCTTGGAATGTCTGTGTGTGTGTGTGTGTGTGTGTGTATGTGTGTGAGTATGTGTATGTGGAGGGTGGATATTTGCAATTTTAAATAGGGTCATCAAACATTCACCCATTGAAAAAGTAAGAGTTCAGAAAAGATTTAGAAGAGGTAAAGGAATTGTCACTGTGTGTATCTATGAAAAGCACAGCAGGAACACACCTAACAAATCCACAGAACATCTACGAGCCTAGTGTGCCTGTCATGGAGAAAGTGAAGGGAAATTAACAGAGGATGAACTCAGAGAAATAACAAGAACTGATCACGTGGGGCCTTGGGGGCCATTGTCAGGAGTTTGACTCTTACCCCAAATGAAATGTGGATTAGTTGCAGGGTGATGAGCAAAGGAATGACATGCTCAGACCAACATTTTAACCAGCCCGTTTGGCTGCTGTGTTGAGAATAGAATGTCAGGGCCAAGAGTGAAAGCAGACACATTGTTATGCGGTGAAATGAAAATGTTTACACAGCAGGTCTGCGATGAAATGATGAATTAATTCCCTTTTGCAAGGCAGTGCTCCTGGGAAACAAACACATCCAGTGAGAAGTCTAATCTCCTATTAAACATTGTCATGTTTAATGACAGACCTCCTGGCAATTAAACTACATGGTTTGTGCTAGTGAGAGACAAGACTAGCTGGATTTCCTAGGCCGACTAAGAATCCCTAAGCCTAGCTGGGAAGGTGACCACATCCACCTCTAAACACGGGGCTTGCAACTGAGCTCACACCTGACCAATCAGAAAGCTCACTAAATGCTAATTAGGCAAAAACAGGAGGTAAAGAAATAGCCAATCATCTATTGCTTGAGAGCACAGTGGGAGGGACAAGGATCAAGATATAAACCCAGGCATTGGAGCAGGCAATGGCAACCCCCTTGGGGTCCCCTCCTTGTATGGGAGCCCTGTTTTCACTCTATTTCACTCTATTAAATCTTGCAACTGCATTCTTCTGGCCCGTGTTTGTTAACGGCTCGAGCTGAGCTTTCACTTGCGTCCACCACTGCTGTTTTGCCGCCGTCACAGACCCTCCACTGACTTCCATCCCTCAGGATCCAGCAGAGTGCCTGCTGTGCTCCTGATCCAGCGAGTTGCCCACCATCACTCCCCATCGGGTTAAAGTCTTGCCATTGTTCCTGCATGGCTAAGTGCCTGGGTCCATGCTAATCGAGCTGAACACTAGTCACTAGGTTCCACGGTTCTCTTCCGTGACCCACAACTTCTAATAGAGCTATAACACTCACCACATGGCCCAAGATTCCATTCCTTGGAGTCCGTGAGGCCAAGAACCCCAGGTCAGAGAACATGAGGCTTGCCACCATCTTGGAAGTGGCCTGCCGCCATTTTGGAAGTGACCCACCACCATCTTCGGAGCTCTGGGAGCAAGGACCCCTGGTAACACTAGGAGGAGAGTCTTTACTATGAAAAGTTTTGGGCAGGATGTACTTGCTTCTTCTGTAATTGCTTCTGGTAAATAAACCTGGAATCTACAGATTCATGGGGCATACATCCTGGATAACATAATGTGAATTATGTAACTATATGAGTATGAAATTGTGATGTTCTATAATCTAAATGGCTTTTTCTTTATAAGTGAGGTGACCATATACTTTATTAGAAATCTCATCTATTACTCGAAAGAGACATACCGGTGAGATGAAAAAATGACTTAGGGAGTCATACTGGTTGTCATGGAATTCTTCCTGCTTCACCTGTATTATGCATTTATATGTACCCTTGAAATTATTAATAAGCTCAATACTGGATCAAATTTCTAATTCTTGGGAATCTCATTGACAATGTGATCCTGGGTGTCGTTACAAATAGCAGTAGTTCAGGCAAGAGACGATGGTGTCTCATGTCAGGATAATTCTAAAAAAGATGGTGAAAAAGTTCAAATTATGAATATTTGGGGCAGTATTCTACCCATGGAATGGGTGTAGCATGTAAAATGAAAAGTAAATTCACGAACAACTTAAAAAATTTTGTTCTGAATGGTTGTGAATGTCAACTGAAGTGGGTAAGACTACAAATAGATATGTGTGTGTGTGTTCATGGATTGAAGGTGCAGTTTTGTGCATGCCAAGTTTGAGATGCATTTTACACATCCAAGTGGTAAATATTGATACATGATTCTTTGTGTTATGTACATGCAATATACAGGAATGAAGGGAGTCTGGGCTGGAAATATGTATTTGGAAGTTGTCATCATATTGAGGATATTAAAAGTCCTGACATTGGATGAGAAGTCCAACCAAATGTATATAAACAGGATAAATGAGGGCCGAGGACTGAACCTTGAGATGCAACATTAAAACGTCAGAGGGGACCGGGCGCAGTGGCTCACGCCTGTAATCCCAGCACTTTGGGAGGCCAAGGTGGGTGGATCACGAGGTCAGGAGATGGAGACGGTGAAACTCCGTCTCTACTAAAAATACAAAAAATTAGCCGGGCGCAGTGGTGGGCGCCTGTAATCCCAGCTACTCAGGAGGCTGAGGCAGGAGAATGGCGTGAACCCGGGAGGTGGAGCTTGCAGTGAGCGGAGATCGCGCCACTGCAGTCCTGCCTGGGCAAAAGAGCGAGACTCTGTCTCAAAAAAAAAAAAAAAAAAAAGGTCAGAGAGAAGAGGAAGAATCAACAAAAGGGACTGCCGAGGAATAGCATGCATAATAGGGCGTATTGAGAGCTAGGTAAGGGAAAATAAAATATTCCATGATGTCAGAGCCCCAGCTAAATTGTGGGTCGAGTACTAGAGCAGCTGACAAACCTGCACTAACGGCAAATGATGAGGAGCTGGATGTGGGTGTTTACTAAATTTATTTGTAAGTTTATTACAAATAAACTTAATATATGTATGATTTTTTTTTTAAATAAGCACATCATACCTGCGACCAGGGAAAACTTACACTGGCAAGCCACCTGTGATTCTTGTCTGACCTGTGTCTAGTTTACACCTGCCTGGTCACCACTTTGGCATTGGGAGCTTGACCTTGTATTCTCCCCAGTGTTCCAGGGAAAACCCAACCTGAGGCAGCTCCTGATTCTTCAGATGGAAAGTGCAAATTTAATGTAACACCAAAATAAGGAACAAGTTCAAAGACTTTTACTTGCAGACTCCAGGATCCAAGTAAGGGTGTGTGGGAGGGTGTAATGAGTCTGGAGGGCAGTTCTTTATCCTGGAGTCATAGCAGGCAGAAATGAAGAGTCAGACAAAGAGAGAGAAACGGGTGGCAACTAGCACACTATATAAATATTAGGGTGTGGGCCCACAAAGTTCAGAGCAAATGACTGAATGGTCCCTTTAAAGAAAGGGGCAAGAAAGCAGCGTTCAGTCTGCTAGGCAGAAGAGATGCCTCTAAATTTTTATATATGACCACCAGCTTCAGCCCTTTGGGTATGCTGTAGGATGAAAAACTGTGTAAAGGGTGACTAAGCCCTGCTTCTGGTATGAGAAAGCAATACTAGTATTCCAAATGGATGCTGAAGCAACATAAACTGATAAGAAGTCATTATACAGACATGGCTGGGAAGTGAATGTTGTAGTGACTTCGACAAGAGCAGTTTTATGAAAGATTAATCCCCCATTCTGTGATAAACATATGTGTCTTTACAAATAAACGTAATAAAGTTATTATGCATGTTATTTTTTTAAATATATATCTCTCTAGTATCTCAGCTTTCAGAAAGCTCAAATATAAATTGAATTCCCAACTGCAGTTAACCACACTTGAGGTGTTTGGATTTTTTTCCTTTCCCCCCTCCCTCTCTCTCTTCTTCCTTCCCCATCTTTTTTCTTTCCTTCCTTCCTTTTGAGAGTTTCTCATTCTGTCATCCAGGCTGGAATTCAATGGCATAATTATAGCTCGCTGCAATCTTGAACTCCTGGGCCCAACCAATCTTCCCACCTCCACCTCTTACAGGCACATGCAACCATGTCTGGCAATTTATCATTATTATTATTATTATTATTATTATTATTATTATATAGACAGGGTCTTGCTATATTGTGCAGACAGGTCTCGAACTCCTGAGCTTGAGTGATCCTCCCATTACAGCCTCCAAAGTGCTGGGATTACAGGTGTGAGCTAACATGCCCAGCCAGATATTTTTCTTTCGGTTGATTTTGATTATTCTTACAATATGATACTCTCTTTTAAGTGTTTTAGTATTTTAAATTTCCAGAGTTAGCTCATTTTATCATAAGAATTCTTAAATCATCTAAATTTTTATCTTTAATTTTCAGAACACAGGACCGAAGAGGAGAGGTGAAACAAAAAGGTTTAGGGGAACTCCGTAACATAGAGTGTTGACAAAGAGCTCATTGGGACTAACAATCATAGTTGAGATACAAGAAATGAGAAAAGAGAGGATGAGAACAGTGAAGCTTCTATGACAGCTCAATTCTATACACCTTTGTATCTTCCCCTTAAATTATGGAATGAAAGCTTCAGGATTGGGGCAAGGTCACAGAGCATGTGCATTCCAAGGGTCATGAGTGTTAAATGAGGGCCAGGCAGAGACTCCGTGCAGAGCCATGCATGACTTTCTCAAACACAGTTGTCGGGGACCATCTAGCATGAATCATCTTCTGCTTCTGATATTGAATATTGCCATGATCTAAATGTTTGCTTTTCCCCCAAACTTACATGTTGAAAACTAACCCCTGTGGTGATGGTATTTGGAGGTAGCGTCTTTTAGGAGCTGATTAGTCATGAGGGTGGAGCATTCGTAAATAGGATTAGTGCCCTTGTAATATAGGCCCAAGGGAGTTGAGCTCCTTGGTCCCTTTCACCATGTGAGAACACAGGACACAGCCAAAAGCTGTGACCTACGAAGCAGGAAAGGGGCCCTCACCAGACACTAAATCAGTCAGCACCCTGATCTTAAACTACCCAGCCTCTAGAACTGTTAAAAATAAATCTGTGTTGTTTATAAGCTACCCAGTATATGGTATTTTAGTTATAGCAGCCTGAATGCACTAAGATTAATATTACAATTCATTCTGGTTTGTTTCTGTGAGGTAAGGCCAATTCCCGTGGACTGACTTACCTCAGAGAATGATTTACTTGGTTCACCTCCTTTTGCTAAACGACATTAATGTGACTACTCAATGTTCAAAAGTCTAGGAGAACCAAGGGCAGTAAATAAGAAAATACACTGAGATGTTCTGAAAATATCCAGCCAGGAAGATACCACAGTGTCCCTTGGGAAACACATCTAACATATCCAAAGCAGCATGTTAATAGTTTATTTTGTTTTGCTTTATCTGGTTTTTCTCTAAAAAGAAAAAAAAAGAGGAGAAAAGCCTTCTGTGGACATTTTTCTGCCAGACTGAATCTATTTTCAATCTCAACTGTATGGGTCAGATGATGGATACCCTGTTGAATTGAAGAGCCGTTGAGGAGTTTTGCAGCTTTCTGGAACACATACCTGTTTGAGCCACAACAGAAGCGCAACGTATATTGCAATAGATAGGTGAAGTTTTTCTAATTTTCATTGGCCTGGTACATATTTTGTTTTTATTCCATCTATTATCGTTTGTTGTCTCTAACATTACCTTAAAGAATCATACACATGCAGGCACACACATGCACACGCACGCACGCACATGCACAGCCACATTTTGCTACTGTCTTGACTATGTCCTTGTATAAAGAGCTGCCTTTTTCAGTAAGGCGTAATAATTTTGATCTTGTTAATATCTTGTTAATGAACTATTAAACTATTTAAATTATGTCATGGTAAACCTGATTCCAGCATATTTAAAGTCATCCAGTTGATAAAACTGTAACGAAGTTTATGCATTTAAGCTAAATAGATAAGCCATTTGTCTACAAGGTAAAAACCAAAGTGAATTTTTGCTGTGGTAGTTATTGAGTATTTAAATATGTGCAATGCAGACAAAATGCATTAAGATGAAAAATTTTATTTGGTGGGTAAAAAATGAGCGATAGTGTTTATCAGTAGCAATTAAGTTAAACAGAGAACTGCCAGAGAGGAAATTCATCTGAACCATGTAAGCTATAATTATAGATCAGAAAAGATGTAATATAATATGGTTTTATTAATATACCTGGCAGAAAAACATGCTGCCACACTACAAGACATTAAAGAAAATTTTACCCATGTACCATTTTCTAATGAAAATGTGTGGGCATATCCTCATTATCTTAAGAAGTTTGGAGAAAACTATTCATTTTCAACATTAAGGCAGTTGGATAAGAAGTCACCATATTAAACCAGAGTTGAAAATCAGTATTTTCTTTCTATTTCCTTCTTTGTGTACCATTGTCAACAGATCTTCTCTTGTCCTGTCTCTCTTTTGTCCTTGCTGTTGAGTGGTGTGCATTAATAGTTTCTTTCTCTTCAAGCTGATTTTTTACTAGGTCTTTGTTTTGCACATGACATTCCTCATCTATTTTCTCCCTCAAAATTCACCACTGCTATAAAGTCTACTCTGCTAAAACTATGGACCTTTTCAGGAACCTGTATATTCAAAAACATAGGAGAAACGATGCCAACAATTTAACTGTGCTCAAGTTTTTAAATAACAAAGTTTTATTTTATATGCTAACTTTAAAATAATGCAAAGCTGTTATGAAGAGTCACAGAATTTCAAAGCTGAAGGGACACCATTATAATTCTTGTTTTTATTATTTGTATGTGGCACTAGTACATTAGATAATATAAATGATGACCCAAGCTAATTTGTCAACATATTGTAAATCAAGCAGTTGTTGAAGTGGATCAGTACACCTGTGAGTGCTTTTGCTGATGCATAGACTTTTATTTAAACATGTATTGTCATCATGCAAACAAAAAGTATATTCTGTCATAATGATATAAAAATAAGGTGTACACGGCTAATATTGGGAAGCAAGCCACCAAATATAGTGCAGCAGAGATAGGTTTAGAAATTCATTCTAAATCAAGCTGAATTACCACCGTGATATTTCTAAAGAACACCCCCATTCAGCTTTTTATTTGCTCCTGTGGGAAATTAATCTTTCATTATGTGAGTACAAGGTCTTCATGAATGGATCCTTCGATAAAATGGAGCTGTGTTGTACCAACCTCCAAATGGTTTTCTGGGGACTAATAGAAAATGCTTCTGCATCACTTAACAAGACAACTGACTTGTGATAAGTGCTCAGTAAATATTATCTATTTTATTATATGCAAAAATAATGAGGGGAGCGTGCATGTAAAAACACAGATACAGCCATTTTTCCTTTCCAAATGGTGTTTATCACCAATATTATTTCAGAATACTTTGCAAGATATGGTGGACTACTGAGACCAGGGTGATTAGTATTCAAGTTAAGTAGTACTAAGTAGCCTTTTCTAGGTTAATGTTGGTGCGTTAATAACACAACCATTTGTCTAAGGAGATTCATCCCAAATTGCAAAGAGAAAAAATATGAAATGGATATATAAAACACTTTAAAGTTGTACTCTCCCTCTATTTTATATATGAGGACCTCACGACTAGGTATGAGTACAACATAGTGAGTTGTAATAATACGTTCGTTTACACCTAGACAATTATTTTCATGAACACAGGATGAAAATTATTACATTTGAATCTCATTATAATCTTTATCCCGGAGAAAAAACATTGGAATAAAGTGGATTTAGACTTCGTGCCAAATATTTATTTAGATGAATTTGCAAATAGACCCATACTTAAAAGTATGTGAGATTTAAATAAGCATATTAAAGACTTAATTATAATTAAATGCTGTTGCATTCTATTTTTGATTCAAAAAGTTTTCAGCATTGCCTCCTTGGTTTTTATTTGTTTTTAACTGAGCTTACAGAACTAACTAGGAAAATATATGCCAGGCATTTTTAGCATATCATAATATAAACATTTATTTGACATTCAGATCTTGTATATTTTGAAGGGCAGAATAAAATAGAAGGGGAATTTTTTTCAGATTTTATGAGAGGCAAGCTAAATGTCTATTTTCTTGTATATTTTTGTTAGCAAAGAATCTGGATATCCATCTTGAGATCTTATTTCCAAATGACTTTGATGGAACACTTACATTTCATTTGGTGAATGACAGCTCAGAAGCTTCAAATGTGCCTGGGTGTATGTTACTTTCATTTCCTGGTGTGTGCATAGGTCTGAAGAGCTATGAGAAAATATTATCATTATATGATACTCTTGCACTCCAAGAACACCTAAAAAATTACTCTTCTCAGCTGAGACGTAATGAGATTCTCTTTATGACCAGGTTCAATCTTCTTTCCTCATGGAACAGGTAGAAGGAAAGAGAGAAATTGCTCAAGATGCAAATTATGTGTACTCCTGTGACCCAGGTGAACCAGACCTTACAAACTGCCTGTCAGGGAGATGTAAATTTCTTGTAAGCAGCTAGATCACTAGACTCAAAGGAAGTTATTGATTTTCCTATAGTGTCTCCAATGCAGAAATGAAAGACTTACAAGTTTGTGATGTAGATGCTTTCTAGTCTTTCTTCTGTTAAACATGTCATTTTTCACCTATTAATACCAGAGTTCAGCATAGAGACTTGTTGGAAAATACATGCTTTTCTCCCCCTCTGGTTATAAAGAAAACAAAAAGAGCAGAGAGAAACATTCAATAGGGTCACAGTGGGGAAAATTCCAACATCCTCGCATCACTATCTACTTTAATCAATATGCATTAACACAGGCTACGTTATGCATTTGTAAAAAAATGCTTGCCATCTCAGTGAAAAATGGCACAGCAATTAAAATGTCAAAAGGCTAAGAAGACAATGTGAGATTAAGTGCAGTTATAATTTTATTTTAAAACTTCTCAGTTCTCTGGTGCTCACTGGAGTGTTCTTTTTAAAATGATTTCAAATTTGAGAACATTAGCAAAACCCAGCCAGCTACTTAGTATCTTATGTAAAAACTGTATTTTTCAGTCACCTTCCTTCTTTAGCTAAATTAAATGACACATGTAGTCTTTTATTTTTTTCTCAATGATTTAAAGACAGCAAATACGCCATTATTTTTCTTTCTTAAGTATATGTATATGCCATTTTATAAAGTATTAAAATGAGGACTCCTTAACATGTATCTTAGCATTTTTTCATCAAGTTGAGTAAGACTTTATAGGCAAACATTGTTCAATAATAAAAATTATGCTCATTAAATTTTATTTGAGAAATCTCTATTAATTCTCCTTTTCATATTTTTTCTCATTAAGATGCAATTTAAGTGTACCTCTCTTTCATTAGCTGGGCCATTTAAGCTAGGTGGTATACCTTTAATCTCTGAGAAAGCTTAGGTGATATGCTTGTCTACAGACAGAAGAAGGTTAGAAACTGACTTCTGATGAGATATGTAAAATAAAGAGTGTGCTCATGCACAATTCCTAGGCCATGCCACACAGTTCCCACTTTCATCATTCTTAGTGAACGCATAAGTGAAAACAGGAATAGAACACTTAATGTTGTCTTTTTTTTTATATATCAGTAAGCAAAGATGCAAAACTGCGCGGCTCCACCTCAGGGAACCCCAAGGGGTACATTTGCGCAGGGACTTAACCTCCCATATCAGGCACTAAGGAAGCAGAGTAATGAGACCCTGACATGCTACTGGCTGACATATAGGTTTTATTAGATTAAAAGCTCTGAAATGCCCATAAGGCAGAATGAGTCGTTGCATATTTTCTGCTTCTAGAAGGCATAGAATTCTAGTCCATAAACCAAGTGCATGCAGCTCATGTCTGTAAATCTTTTTTACATCAGTGTTGCCTGTGTTTCTTCCTATTGTTTAGGAATATATTTCCTTAAACATATGACTTATGCTAACACAGTATTTCTGATTCAATATCAACTATTTATGTTCTGTATAAAAATAACTTTATAAAATATTTAAGTACTTTAAAACATATTATGTTCAATGATCTATTCCAATAACCCAAAGCCTGCACATAATAAATTATTCCAGAAAAAATTACTATATTTCTCTAACATATAGACTAGGCTTAATTGTTCTTCTTTATCTAATATTGTAATCACGTGGTAGCATGATTAACAGATCTTTGTATCTGCTTAAAACCCTAAATTTCTAACTATGTTTCCTAACATTTTAAATACAATTACAATTTTTATTTTTTTAGATGTTGAGATACTGATGGTTCTTAGCTCTCCGATTATATGCCAGCTCTCCTTGAACATGGAATAATCAATAGTCTAAGTTGGCCCCAAAGATTACCCCTCCAGCAGTAGTTTCCCTCCTGCATAATTCCAGGGAATGTCACTATAATAGATTTTAATCTCATTATTTGGTCATGTTACATAGCACACTTGACCTTAAAATAGAGCACAATTTAATCACATGAGCCTTTCTATAAGCAGAGAGTTTGTCTAGTTGAAAGCAGAAGGGAAATCAGAGAAATCTGAGGTGTGATATGGATTCAATATGAGGGCAGTTCTTTATTACAGAAACGGAAGGGGCCTGTGGCATAACCTGATAGCAGCCTGGAGGAGGTGAGGTCACTCCCAGCTGACTGATAGTGAGGCAAGAGGGACCTCCATCTTACAATCACAAGGGAACAAATGCTGCCAACACTCTGAGGGGCCTTTAAGCCAATCTTTTTGCAGTCAGGCCTCCAGATGAGGGTGCAGTTGGCCAGCACCCTGATAGCCTTATGAGACCCTGAGAAGAGGACTTGGCCAAAATGTGGCAGGCTCCCGACCAACAGAAATTGTGCAATAATAAATCTGTGTTAAACGGCTAAGTTTGTGACAATGCAATAGACAGAAAAATACAGTGCTCTGTGGATTAAGGAAGTTCAGTGGAAGGTATTGTATTTTGAAATTTCTAAGCAATTTTTATTTTATTTTTGATATTATTATTATTTTTGAGATGGAGTCTTGCTCTGTCGCCCAGGCTGGAGTGCAGTGGCATGATCTTGGCTCACTGCAACCTCTGCCTCCCGGGTTCAAGTGATTCTCCTGCCTCAACCTCCTGAGTAGCTAGGATTGCAGGCACGCACTACCACACCCAGCTAATTTTTGTATTTTTAATAGAGACAGGGTTTCACCATGTTAGTCAGGCTGGTCTCGAACCCTTGACCCGTAATCCTGCCACCTCAGCCTCCCAAAGTGCTGAGATTACAGGCGTGAGCCATCTCGTCTGGCCAATTATTATTATTATTTTAGAAATTTATCAGTGATGCTTTTCCGTTCAGCTTTAATTAGGTGTAATGACAAAAAAATTGAATATATTTATGTATGCTGTACACTGTGATGTTTTTTGTTTTTTTATTATTATACTTTAGGTTTTAGGGTACATCACTGTGATGTTTTGATATGTGTATACATTATGAAATGATTACCACAATCAAGCTAGTTAACATATACATCACCTCTCATAATTATCTTTTTCTGTAGTGAGAACATTTAAGACCTACTCGCTAAGCTGATTTCAATTATACAATATAGTATTACTAACTATAGTCACCATGCTCTACGTTAGATCTCCAGAAATTACTTTTTCTGCATAATTGAAAATTTCTATCCCTTGACCAACATCTCTCCATTTCCCCTAACCCCAGTTCCTGGTAACCACCATTCTACTTTCTGCTTCTATAAATTCAACTTTGGATTCCACATATAAGTGAGAATATATATTCCACATATATATATACACACACACACATATATACATATATATCTGTATATATACACACATATATACATACATATCTGTGTATGTATGTGTGTATATATACATATATACACATATATATATACATATATAAGTTTGTGTGTGTGTGTTTGTGTGTATATATCTATATATATATACACATATATGTATATATCTAACCTTTTCTTTATCCATTCATCTGTTGGCTGACATTTAGGTTGATTCCATATCTTGTCCTCTGTGAATAATGTTGCAATGAACATGTTTTAATTAAAAATATTCATGAATATATATTTTGAACATTCACAATGTACCAGGCATTAGGTTCCTATTTACATCAAGTTTCTCATTTGGTCTTTAAAAATACAGTGAGAGATAATACTACTGTAACTCCCACTTTACAGATAAAGAAACTGAGGCTTACAGAGTTTAAGGAATTTCCTCTGGGTGAAAAAGGCTACAAAGTTTCAAATCCAAAATATAAAACCAAGCAGTTGGATTGCAGAGCTTATATGTTTACCTCTCCCTTCAGGGTTTCATAGAGCCTCAGAGCATGGGTGACCCAGTTCCAAATTCTGATAGAAAAACAAGCAATGTGGTTAAGACCCTAGATAATACATGGGAAATCAGTGAGTGGAGTAGGAACATCACACGGGATGGGAGGGGGGTCTTAAAAATGCATCAAAATCAGCACACCTTCTAAGCCAGCATTTGCAATTTATAAAGAATTTTAGGTAATTCATCTGCACATTGAAGTTTAATTTGGAAATATAGATTGGTACAGCCACTGTGGAAAACAGTATGGAGGTTTCTTAAAAAAAAAAAAAGAAAAGAAAAAGAAGAAAAGAAAAGAACTATCATATGACCCAGCACTTTCTCTTCTGGGTATATATATCCAAAGAAAAATAAATCACCACCCTGTAAAAATATCTGTGCTCCAATGTTCACTGGAGCATCGTCCTCAATAGCTCAGGTACAGAAACAACTGAAGCATCCATCAAGAAGTGGATGGGTAAATAAATTGTGGCATATGTACACAATAGAACACTATTAAACCTTAAAAAAGGACATGAACCTAGGGGTTTGCACGTGGGTGAACCTAGAGGACGTTACGTTAAGTGAAATAAGCTAGGAACAGAGAGACAAATGCCACAAGATCTCACTCTTGAAAGCTGATATCCTAGAAACAGAGAGAGGAGAATGGTGGTTTCCAAGGGTAGGGATATTTTGAGGAGTGAGTAGGGTGAGGAGACGTTTGTCCAAGGATACAAAATTTCAATTATATAGGAGGAATACTTCAAGAGATCTGTTTTACAACATGGTGACTATAGTTAGTAATATATTGTATTCTTGGAAAATGTTGAGAGTGGATATTAACTGTTCTCACCACAAAAGTAACTATGTGAGACAATACCTATGTTAATTAGCAGGATATAGTCATTCCAGAATGTATACATATTTCAAAATTTCATGTTGTACGTGGTAAATACATAAAATTTTATCTGCCAATTTTTAACAATTGAACACATGTAATCATTATCCTAAGAATTCCAGAAAGGTGAATATGAATTTTTTGTTTGATGATACAGCCTCAGGCAGATCATTTCATCTGTCTTCCTGACAGTTTCACACTTCTATAAAACAGAGATAAATTACCATTTTTTAAAAAGAATTTAATTATGCCTAATGTTCAGCATATTGTCTGCCACAACATAATTAATAAATAATAAGTAGTTTTAGTTTTTTTTGTCGTTGTTGTTGTCATTGTTGTTTTTTAATGATGAAGGTAAACCCAGGAGGGTGGGGGTTTTAAAACTTCTTAGTTTTTCCTTCTCTCTGGAGCCCAGCAGTGGCTTCATGAGACCAAGTGTCTAATTTGAGGATCCAGTCTCCTGGTAGTACAGATGGGCTATAGAGGAATTCCAGAACGAAATGGGAAAGACTCAGCAGGCCCACAGCTCCGTGAGCTGTTATCATGAAATAGCAGCTTGGAGCTGGAGTTAGCTATGTGCTTACCTTTCCCTCTGAGAACGGAACTGCACTGATAACATGAAATCGTACCATTTCTCAACATGTGATAGTGGTCTCTTTACATTCTCAAAGCCTTGAGTCATAACTATCTGTTTTCAAAAGTTGACATTATCAGATCAGTTACTGTGAAAACCAGAAACGTTTTATTTTCGTCTTTTTATGTGAGTAAAAGATACAATAAAATCTTAGTAATTAAATATATTGACTTAACTGTTTTCACTTATACTCCTTTAAAAAGCTATTTTTTTTAAAGCCCGAATCATTGCTTCTCTGTATATTTAATCTTCAGTCTTGGAATTGCTTCTGAGGGGAAAATTACTTTTAAAATAATTTTCTTTGCAGTTAGGAAAATGAGGACCTATAGTCCTAACATGCTCTTAATTTGGGAATTACTTGTTTCACTGCTCAGAGAACAAAATTATTGGCAGTGGAAAAATAGCACACAAAACAAAGAGTTAACCCCTATGGTGATTTAATCTCTTGAGAAAGGATTTCAGCCTGGTACAAAAACTGATAAGATATTTATCTACAAGTCATAGAATGGCTTATCAACTTGATCCTTTGATTGTTTATAAATACTATCATAAGCCTATTCAGTTCTAAGCTGGTATTTCCCAAAGTGAGTTCCTTCACTTAATAATGCCTCCTTCTTACAGCTTATTACACTTTTTTAATAGTTAGTCCCAGGAATTTACATTTATTCTAATTTCATCAGTTTAAAGGCAGTAAAGTGTTCATGAACACAGTTTTAGTATCAGGCTGCATGTATTTGCATCCAGAATCTACCACTCGAAGGCTGTGTGACCTTGGACAAGCCATTAACCTCCCTGTGCCTTGGTTTCCACATGAGTAAAATGGGTGTGGATAGACTCATGGCATGTAGAAGAATTAAATGGATTAATTAATGTAAGGCACTGATGTACAAAAAGTGCTTAAAACACCTTAAGGATTTATGTAAGCTGCTAAATCTCATTTCTTAACTAAACAATTCTTTTTATCCCCTCAGCTAGGCCAAGACTACTCCGTGAGGTTGTGCAATGTGTGTGCTACACAGTAGTGCCTTGTGGAGGGAGCCGGAGAGTCTAAAATTCCTTCTCTGCCACCATCACCAAGCCATGTGCTCTTAAGCTTGACCTATTAAGAACTGGTCTGTTTTTCTGATTTGTCCACCTAGAGGGGATATCTTTTTTTCTAACCAAGGTACTAGTAAAGGTATACCATATTAGAATATCTAAGCACAGCTCTATCTGCCCCAGTGCTTATGACTGATAAGATTTGGGGCATTACCTATTAACAAAAACATCTGATTCCATTTCTTTTGGCCACCCCAGATCTAGGAGCAATCTCACTTTTTCTGTTCTTAGGTATTTGTAAAGCTACAGTTTTATCTGATAGCCAAATATTCAGCATAGCTATACATAAATTCTTATGTTTCATATATATATGTGTGTGTGTGTGTTCTATATATATACATATGTTCTATATATACATAATCTTTTCTCTATATATATACATATATAATTACATTTGCTGTTCATTGCTAGTTTTTGAGTACTGAATGAATAGTAGGCTGCAAAACCATAAAGATATTATATTATGCACTTGACTTTGAGGGCTTTGCATTCTTTTCAAAAGGCAGGTACAGTACATTTAAAATAGTGAAACAAATTAGACATTTAATATGTAGCAAATATTAACTCACTTTGTGAATAATTAATGATAATTGTCATATTAAAAAGTGTTAGCAGACAAGGAAGCCAAACGTTTCACAAAAGAATGGAAAGGGAAAAACCAAAAATTTTATAGAGAATATTCATACCTGAGTGGATGTCAATATAAATATAATATATAATTAAAGCTATTTCCAAGGTTTTAAATCAAAGATCATTGGAACCATGTACTAATGTGTATGTACTTGAATGAAATACTTATTGAATAAATTCATTTATGAGTGAACTATTTTATATTATTATTATTTTTTGAAATGGAGTCTCGCTTTGTCACCTGGGCTGGAGTGCAGTCACGTGATCTTGGCTCATTGCAACCTCCGCCTCCCAGGCTCAAGCAATTCTCTGCCTCAGCCTCCTGAGTAGCTGGAATTACAGGCACCTGCCCCCATGCCTGGCTAATTTTTGTATTTTTAGCAGAGACGGGGTTTGACCATCTTGGCCAGGCTGGTCTTGAACTCATGACCTTGTGATCCACCCGGGCGTGGTGGCTCAGGCCTATAATCCCAACACTTTGGGAGGCCAAGGCAAGTGAAATATTTTAAACATGAGGCAAAGTTTTTCTGTTCACTTATTACTGACTTGAAGTCTGTTGAGGTTGGAGATTAGATCATTCATGTAGGATGTACGGAGACTCTACTGAAACTCAGGTGAGATCTTTCTAGAGGTTCAGGAAGCAGAAGAAACAGAATAGAACTAGTCAGGGAAAGCATTGCTTATTCTGCACTAACTGAGTACTTATACAATATGGGAGATTTTCTTAAAATTCTTGCTAAGGATGGCTTGAGATTGGGTCTAGAAAAACATATAGGACAACTCAAGTAAAATAAATTGAAGCATTATGGTTGAGACCATGGCAGGCCTTTAAAAGAAAGTCACCCAGTAAAGTAGTAGGATGTAGTTTAGTGCTGTATAATGTATAATTGAGCATGCAATTTGGAATTAGACATTTTAGTGGGTAGACTTGTGTCCCTCAAGAATATATGTTCACATTCTAATCCTTGGTACTTACGAATGTGACCCTTTTTAGAAATAGGGTCTTTTGAGATGTAATCAAGTTAAAATGAAGTCCTACTCAGTTAAGGTGGGACCTAAATCCAATGATTAGTATCTTTTATTTATTTATTTTTTGAGACGGAGTCTTGCTTTTCACCCAGGCTGGAGTGCAGTGACACGATCTCAGCTCACTGCAACCTCTACCTCCTGGGTTCAAGCCATTCTCCTGCCTCAGCCTCCCCAGTAGCTGGGATTACAGGTGCGCACCACCATGCTCAGCTAATTTTTGTATTTTTAGTGAGACGGGGTTTCACCATGTTGGCCAGGTTGGTCTTGAACTCCTGACCTTGTGTTCCACATGCCTCGGCCTCCCAAAGTGCTGGGATTACAGGCATGAGCCACCATGCCCAGCCAGTGGTTAGTATCTTTAAAAGAGAAAGGAGAGGGGTATTTGAATACAAAGATGCAGGGGAGTTATACAAGAAAGAAGGCCATTCAATGACAGAGTTGGAGACTGGATTGATGCAACTAATCAAGAAATCAAGGAATGCCACAGAGGGACAGGAACCACCAGAAGCTAGGAAAGAGAAATAGGACAGGTTTTTCCTAAGACGCTCCAGAAGGAACCAACTCTTCTGCTTTCTGACTTCTGGCCTGAACTGTGAGAAAACAGATTTCTGGCCTTCTGAACTGTAAAAAAAAATCAATTTCTGTTATTTTAAGATGCCAAGGTTGTGCAAATTTGCTATGGCAGCCTTAGAAAATTAATATAGATATCTTCAAATGCATTCCTACCTCTGCTGTGTGATACTAGTTCCTTCTCAAAATCTTCATTGCTCATTTAATTAAAATAAACTAAAATCCATGATAACTTAGTGAAGGAATGTGGACAGTAGCCACATATAATACACAACTCAGAAAACTGTGAGGATTACGTGAGACAATGTAGACAAAGTACTTAGAGTGATTCTGGAAATGCAGTAAATACTTAATAAATGGTAGCTTTTAGTTTTAGAGGTAGCAGTCGGGACATATGGATGAGACTCAGAGGTGTATGAAGTTGGCATAGAAAGAACAAACAAGCATCAAAATCCCCATTACAGGAAAAAAGTCTTTAAGTACTTAATAGATTTGTAGGTGGTCATGAAGAAAAGGGGCACTGTACAGGAAAACAGTCCTAAAGTAGCTGGTATACTGCTTAGGAAATCAAAGATCAGAAAAATAACATGATTTGTGTACTTTAGGATGGAAACCACTGGTGTGAGATAGTAAGGATGGAAAAGCAAAAATCAGCCAACTCTGAGGTTGTGCACAGATGTCCTGACCACTACCAGATGAATACGATATCTGATAACGATACAGTTTGGCTGTGTCCCCACCCAAATCTCATCTCGAATTGTAGCTCCCATAATTCCCCATCTTGTGGGAGGGAACTGGTGGGAGATAATTGAATTATGTGGGCAGTTTTCCCCATACTGTTCTTGTGGTAGTGAATAAGTTTCAGGAGATCTGATGATTTTATAAGAGGTTTCCCCTTTCTCTTGACTCTCATTCCCTTTGCCTGCCACCATGTAAGATGTGCCTTTTGCCTTCCGCCATGATTGTGAGGCCTCCCCAGCCACGTGGAACTATGAGTCCATTAACCACTTTCTTTTTTTTTTTTTTTAAGATAAATTACCCAGTCTCAGGTATGACTTTATCAGCAGCATGAAAATGGACTAATACAGATACTTTTCAAAAAGATTAGGGATTAATTAATTACCAATACCTACTCTTGGAGATAATATTTTCTTTTTTCTTGATAGGGAAAATCCATTGGATTCCAACTGTTCTTTATAGAAAAAAGGTGATTTCTGTCAACTCCACTTAATTAAGAGTTTACCTTGGATTTTAATGTTGGGAGCAGGCAGAGAAAAAAAGAACGAACATCCTCCAAAGGGAACCAGAATGCATTATAAACTGAGTAAAAAGTCAGAGACAAATGCCCAATGTGATCCTTGAGATAAAAACGAAAATGGCCATTGTTCATCAAATGGCATTAGTTCACTAAGAAAATGGTCCTGGAAATTAATTTTGCTAAAAGGTCTTTAATGAAAGCAAAGTAAGTACAGAATGAGAATAACAAAGAGTCGGAGAATAAGATATTAATTGTCACAGTAGATAAATTTTTGGAAATCTAACTGGATGAACAAAGTTAAATTTCTGTAAGAACATCAGGAAGTAGTATCACAAAGATGTGTCTGTATATACATTTATAATACATGTCCATTTGCAATAAACAATATGTCTGAAGCTTCCTGAAGGTTATGGCTAAGCTGATCCTATTTCATGTGGTCTTGTCTTGTTTAGCAGGTGGAAATAGACAATACATAGTTATTCAGGAGGCTGTTGTTATCATATGATACAAAGTAAAGTTGATATGACTGTTTAGATGGAACAATCACAGCATGGCTTACTTTAAGAGAAAGCCCAAGCTTCCTGAGTTTAGTATATGATTTATTTTTTCTTCATCTATATTAAGCAATAGTAAAAGTAAGCCTTGATAGGGGGACACTTCCAATGTTTTACATTTTAGTTGAATTAAAAGATATCTCCTTTTCAAAAAAATAAGACCTATAAATGATTTGTTTTCTAGGTAACTAGTGTACAATGTCCCTTCCCTCTGTCTGGTAGCTAAAGGTCTACAGTTATGAGAAAAATGGAATAACATATGGGATAGAGGCCATAAAATATTTTAAACACATTCTTGTTACCAAGTTATTTTTTCTATCTTCTATTTTTAAATTATACAAGATATTTATTCATGTTGTGTTAACAACTTTGTTATTTATTCAGTCTGTTGTTAAATGGTATGAACATTTGAAAATTTAATCCTGATTGATACAAGGAGGAACATAAAAATATCTATAACAAAAATGTTTTCATGACCCCATTATTAAAAGATTAACCTTTTTTAAGGCCATGTTATGGGAACTTTTACTTGAGTGCTTACTATCAGGTGTTTTAGATGTATTTCATTTATATTATTGCAAGGATTAAAATTAAATATACCGTATATGGGAGAATTTGTATTATGATGGCCACTAAGAGTATTTAAAAGCGTTGTAAGTTGTCACACACCTCATTAACTAATATTGATTAGAATTTTGGAGTTAGAAATGTTGCTCGTTTTGCAGGTCATTACAATTAAGTGCTTGCAGCCACCAGAATCATATTTTGGTAAAGTGTATATTGCATAACCCAGGCACATTTTCATGCTAGAAAAATGTTTAAATGATATGCATTGTTTTGTATGATGGAAAGATAGGCAATCATTATGTATCTATTGCAAGGCACTGAATTGGAATATATTCAGATTGAATTTCTGAGCTGTGTTGTGCTTCAGAAATTTCTATATTCTCATCTCAATACTTAGACCTTCTCTTTCGCAACTCATCTGTGAAGATACTAATTCACTCCTTCATCAGTGCTCTATTTTGTACCTTCGGTGTCTCTACTGTGTGTCTGTCTTGAAACTATTGATTCAACAAAGTACATTCTGCCACAGTTTATACCATTTTGGAGATGAAATACTTAACTGAATCTTCTCCTGTTCATTTAGCCACTGCCCACCATTAACCTTGCTTTCTTCCTTTCTCTTTACCCATATTTCTACCTAAATGGGTTAAAAAAATTGATATATTGTGTGTTTATTCTTTGGAAGAGTTAACAATTAAGATTGTAGACAAAAGCATCACAATGGGAAAAACTGCCTTAGATTTTTACTTGTGGAGAGTCAGTATGAATTTGTCAAGGACCTATCAGGGTCAACTTGGCAACCTAGCTCACCATCACTTTTGTGATATTTCAGTAAATAATTAAGAATCTCTTTCATGAACAAGCTGACAAATGTACTGGAAAGAACAAAGGCTTCATAAAAAGGTATCATGTGATAGAATCCTAGATCCCCCTCATTGCTAGCAGCTGTACGGACTTTGATAAATATTGATAGTTTTATATATTGTACATGCACACATACACAGATACACATAAACAATTAGTTTCACATAATTGCATATATGTGATTTTATCACAAATGGCCATAGCTATTTTCTCACACAATGCAACTGTCTTGACGTAGAGTTGAAGAAAACTGGATTCAAGTTTCTATGTTCCCAGAATCTCCCACCTTTTCCAAAAAGCAATTTAATTTCTGAAAACCTTAGCGTCTTCCTCTGCAAAATAATGAGAAATGCTTGTGCTTGAGTCCAACTCTAGGATTGTAGTCCCCTTTTTATAATATAAGCAAGTTCCTCCATCTGGGCATTCAGTTATATTCTACAACATTGCCATAATCTGATATGACTCTAGGGAATATATATACTCTATTTAACCAGATAGTAATTTAAAATTTTACAACATGTATATTTCATGTAATATTAATAACAGTAATTTAAATTAATATTCAATACATACCATTTGAATTCTTATAAGGTAATATTTGTTTTTAATTTTTTATTTTACTTTGTAATAAGCTCAAAATTATTACATCAAAATGTGGAAAGATTGCCATTTTTGGTTTATAACAAGATGGTAAGAAATGCTTATAAAATTCTTATCAGTTAATCTAAGCAGGTAGAAGTCCAGTGTTAAACTTGGATATACGAAAGATGCCGCCACATAATGAATAAAACACACTGCACATTTTTATCCCAATTTTCTTTTACTTTTAGTGCAAAATCTTAATTAAAATTTTGACTATGAGGCATTGACCAAAAGGCCAAAAATAATCAAAAGAGTTCAAATCTATGTGTCTTTATTGTACTTGAAGACAAAATTGTAACTAACACTGTTATGATTAGTAATACATTAATTAAAATGGTTTAACCTGGCAGTAATATAAATCAATGATCCTTTTCAAGTATTAGTTGGATAAAATTAACATTAACTCAATTCTGCTTATTTCCTGGAAGTACTTTAAACTTTAACCAATAGATATGATTTTTAAAATTTACTGTTTTTCAAATCTTAGAAGCTAATTATATTTCTTAACAGTTAGTGGATAAATTAAGAAAAGAACAACTTATATTTCTAGGGAAAATTATTTTCTAAAATTTGCAGTTACTTGAGTAGATAAAAGGACTGAATTTCAGAGATCACAATCACAGATTTATGTTTTGGTAGAAGTGGTCTGAGAATACTGGTAAAAATATACAGATGTTAGAGTATAACAGAATGAATAATCAGTAGGCCAATAAACATTCTGAGAACCTGCAATTTACTGGTTGACTGCACTCTCCTTGACAAAGGTCTTTTTTTTTTTTTAAGTGACAGTATGACTTGTCATTTATTTCAATGAAAATTTAAATGTTTCTTACAAATCCTCTGAAAAGTGAAACTGATATTTTTACAAACGGAAGTATATGCAAACAGTCACAATATGCATTAGGACACTGACACTATTTCTTACATACCAGGTAGTTCTTCGATTCTGGAGAACATCTCTTATCTGAAAGTTTTTTTTTCTTCTACTATAAATTTGTATCTAACTTATTTTTAAAGAGTCAAAAACAGGGCAGAGCATTTTTGAATTGATAAACAAGAATATAGGCCAGGCTCAGTGGTGCACGCCTGTAATCTCAGCACTTTGGGAAGCCGAGGCAGGTGGATCACGAGGTAAGGAGTTCAAGACCAACCTGACCAAGATAGTGAAACCTTGCCTATACAAAAAATGCAAAACCTAGCTAGGCATGGTGGTGGGCACCTGTAATCCCAGCTACTCAGGAGGCTGAGGCAGGGAATTGCTTGAACCCGGGAGGCGGAGGTTTCAGTGAGCCGAGATCATGCCATTGCACTCCAGCCTGGGCAACAGAGCAAGACTCCATCTCAAAAAAAAAAATAATAATATTATACATTTGTTTTATAGTTCCACTCCAAATACGATAGCTAAAAGACAAACCAACCTTCTCTTTACAGAACACAGGCTCCAAACATAAATTTTTGTCTTATATGCTTTAGGTTTATGTATATATAAAACCATTCACCAAAGACATGCTTAATTTTTGAGAGATTAAGGTGTAAATTATGATGCCTTATTTTGGGCTAGAGTGTATGTAAGGTTAGTATGTTAAGCATTGTTCAAAAATACTAGTAAGTCATAATTATGCAGAATTTTCACAAAGTTTAATGCACAGAAAAAGCCTATCATTTTGGTTACTGATCTATCTTAATGCTACTTTCTTTTAAAACAGACATTTAACATAATACCCAAGTTATAGTAACATTATGGGCTTCTCCTCCCATTGGCAATTAAATGCTTTTCTTTTCTTCTGAAAAAATGATATGGACCAATGGGTCCATATTAAAAAAAGAATCAGACTTGCCAACAAGATCGGTAGACTCTTCCCAGCATACATCTGAGTGCTGAAGGAAGAAGAAAGTTTAAATTGTTTAAAGGACTATAATTATCACACAAAATTCATTAAGAAAAAAAAAGAATGGATCTAGTATGACTAATTCTGTGTAAACCAAAATGATAAGAGCTAATTAAACGCTTTTTAATCCCACATTTTTGGCAGGTGTAAGTGAGCCATGGTCTTATTTGATTTTGTTATGATTGCATCCAAATTTGCTTAAACTCAGAGTTCTGTTTAATGGTAGGATGTAAGAATTGAATTTTGAAAAACTACTCACTGTCAAAATCTCTCCTACCTGTAGGAAATTGAGCTGAGTTTTCTTCATCCCCAGTTTCTCTCTTTTGTTGTGTTGATTCAGTATCCTGAACCCCATTCTCAGCTGGAAAAGCTACAGATCCTTCTAGTGCAAGATAAGGTTTTATAACCAGATTCAGTGACAGACCATGATTTAAGAAATTATGTTTTTCCTTTGGTTTTTGTGACAGCATAATCCCATTGTTCTACTACCCTAGCAGTTCCTCCCTAGACAATGAGGCCAATACCCCTTCCTCTACTTCATATAGGCTTTCTTGTTTTACTCTATACTGTAATCCTGAATGCTTTCATGCATCTCATGGATTTCACTATCATCTCTACTTTGGTAAGTCCCAAAATGATATCTTCTGTTTATATTCAACTTTAGAATGCCAGACCTGTCATCTCTAGTTGCCTATCTCAGAGACACCTTAAATTCAACCTGTTCAAAAATCATCTTGTGCCTTAACCCAGATTCACTGCTTCTCCAATGTTCCCTGTTCCAGTTTATGGCAACGCCATCCTCAGTTTCTCATTCCAAAAGCCAAAGAGTAATGTGTAAGTAATAGATTCTGGAATCAAACCACCCTATGGCCGTACAACTTTGGGCAAGTTATTTATTAACCCTTTGATTTACTTTCCTCATCTATGATGTTTGAGTAATGATAGCACCTACTTCTTATGGTTATTGTGCAAATTAAATGTACTAATACATGTGAGAAACTTAATGATTAGTACCTAGCAAGTGCATTATGAGTGTTAACTATTGCTTTTCCTCTTATATTTTTTAACTTTTATCTTCTTTGCCTCAGACCCACTATCAGTGAATCGCTAAATTCTCCTATTTCTAACTCCAAAATATTTTTCAATTCTATTCTGTTTGTTTTCACCATCTTGGCCAAGTCCACCATCATCTTCTAATTGCAGATCTACTCATATTGCTGCCTTGCTTATGGCTTCACAGTATTCTCATGGAAAAAACCCCAAAAGATTCAGTAATATAAAATCCTTGCTGGCCAGCCTGGCTTTAGAATACTTCTTCTTTCAGAATGTGTGTCCACCACCTCCTCCTCTCTAAGGCTTTTACTCCACACACCTTCCAGTCTCACTAAAGAACTAAGGACGCTCTTCTCTCCTAATGAAGTTGTGTTTACTTCTCAGGTCTCAACTTACATACAAATTTTTTCAGAGAATTTCCTGAAACACTCACCTCTCTCACCAGACTAACTTGCTCCAACTACTCACATAGATAGTATACCATTTATCGTTCTAATTAAGTAATAATGTGTAGCTTCTTTATTCACATCTGTCTTAAAGGTAGGGACAGTGAGAGAGAATCATGCCATTCAAATAGAAGTTTTATTCTCAGCATCCAGCACATCAATTCACCATAGTAGAAGCTCAGTGAGTATCTGTCCAATTAATGAATAAATGTCGAGCACTGTATCCTACCCTTATGGATACCATAGTTTAGTAAGGAAGCAGAGAGTTGGCAAAAACAAATGTGGGAAGTATGACAATGGATACATTAAAAAGTGCCTTGTTGTCCACTAGGAGGAAAGGTTTTAATTTAATCTGAGTTGAGAAAGAAGGCCTACATAAGGAAGCTTTGTGATTTCACGCTGAGGATAACAGTGAGCAGAAGTTGGCTCTGTGAAGGACCCGAAATGAGAGGAGGACAGACTGAGAGAAGATCACCTTCAAACTCTCTGAAGCAGACGGTGTAGTCTGTGTAGCACTAGAATGCAGATGTCCACTTCACATGGTGGTGTGAGTTTGCACAGGGCCATTTCCTTGGTGACCTGTGTGTCCTAAATCCAAGGGGACTCTCCCAGAACATTCTGTTGTGATAAAGATTCTTGGGATTTTCTGATTCCTGAGATGGGAAGAACTTAGTTCATGTAATGGCAAGTTGGGGGCTCAGGATATGATTCAATTTTAATAAAACAGTAACAGCAATAAAGAAATGTGTCAATATTTGCTGTAAGTTTATAGACTAAAATTCTTAGTTTATACATATGCAGCCACAAACACACACACATACACATGCACAGAGGCAGTTGTGAAAAAACACATACAAATATACAGGATTGGATGAATGCGAAGGGAAACTTACTTCTCTTTTTACTTTATACACTTGTAAATGTACACATTTCTCTCTTGTTTGAAATTATTGTGTGGCATTCTTTTGGCATTACTTATGTAATCAAAACTCTCAAAAGCAAAGTAAAAATTAAGTAGAAATACATGTCAAATTTAGCCAATAGCTTGTCTAGTATCTCTGACTTAAGTTGACTTTATGGTATGAAAAATGTGCCTTTTTTTAGCTGAGAAATCATCACACTTAGGTATGCCTTGGAGAAAGGTAATATGGGACAATAGCACTCTGCAAAAATTATGATGAGCTATTGTTTGTATAATTTTTAATCACTCATATTTAAGACTTGATTTTCTATGCTGATACTAAAGTGGGATTTCTCTGCTTCAAGCCATCTAAATTAGCTATGCAAAGGGGTGAAAGTTCTGGGGATTTGTTTGGCAACACGTTTCTGAAAGGCCGTTTGGTGCAGCTGCCTTCCATTTGTTTCATCAAGAGACTAAGCTAAACTAAAGTAGTTCTTCATGATGAACTGGCAGGAAAGTGCCAAGATAGTTTTATTGCTTAGCAACTTGGCAGGAGGAAATGTTAAAATATTACAATCTCTCATATCTATGAACTGAGACAGGCTTTCAACTGATGGCTCTCCAGCTCGAACGTGATTAAGATGCAGCCACATGGCCCTGGCTTATATTTTGAGCTGATAGGAGGAAGATAGGGAAGTTGGATGCTTTTAAATGTATAAATAGTAATTTCTCAGAAAACATTTGCTGATTTGAGCCAAATGCTAATCTGAGGAATTAAGCTGTCTCCGTTGTGATGTTGATAAGTACTGCAACCCTTATTGATCAATGGGATTTCCTTTGCATTTCAGAAGGGAAGGATACGTCCATTGAGAAATTGTATGCCAAGTAAGATCCTGAGATAAACAACTTTATAGAAGAGAAAAACTGACAGTTTACCATACATTTTTGGAATTTAAAGAGTTGTTGTGGTGTGTTTTCTTTTTGTGCAAATTATGGAATAGATGAAAGTGACAGAGTGATGACACCAGCTAAATGGAAGCATAATGTAGACAGTTATTGCAGATGCCTTACCACACAGCTCTGCCAGCGCACATGCTTCCTGCAAACCTCCTGCAATTTAAACCCGTGGGCTCCTTCAACCAATGATGCTAATTTGCCAATGGAGCAATGGCTTTCTTCTCTAAACACTCACCTACAAAGGAGTATATATTAGCCAATAATGTATGTGCTCAGTAAAAACTGGCAATATAACACACACATTTTAAATATAAAGACCACTTTCATCACTATATTAAATCATAGGGATTGAATTAATAAATCACAGTGTAAATAACTCTCCAGAATTATTACTATTATTTTTAATAAAGAAAGGTAATATTTGGGGAAAAATTATATGGTACTAATTTTTCCAAAACATCAAATTATTGGTAGAAAAGTTAGAAGAGTGCCTTGTTCCCTGTTTTGTCTTAAAGGATTTCGGTTCATAATTGAATTTATATTAAGCATGAACAACAGTTTGCAATTGACATTGTTTCATTCAAAGCTAGTATTTTCATGTACATAGATAAATCCAACATATATATATGTATATATGTACACATATATATTCAATTATATATATATAATTATACATATATAATTGAAACTGAATAAGATAAAATGTGTCATGTCCAAAATTAGAGGGAAATTTGACAGCAAAACAAAAGATTAAAATCTTTGTCTCTATGATGTTAAAATTAAGATCTTGCAGATTTGACTCAAGATCTATTTGATCTTATTCGTATTCAAACATGCATCTGATGTGTTAAAATTAACATAATTTAAAAAATTCTTCCATCAAATTCAAGAGGAATTCATTTAAATAACCTTTTGATAAATATAAAAGGAAGACATTCATTTTGTTTCTCTCCCCAACTTTATAAAATATCAATTATTATGGCCACTTTGGGGGCAAATTTTAAGAAAGAAAAGCAGCTAAAAATTTCAGTGACATTGAAAAAGACATTTAAGTGATACCTACTTGCGTGTTCTAAATTGGTTTTAAGTATAGTTTTTTTTTTTTTTTTTTTTTTTTTTGAGACGGAGTCTCACTCTGTCGCCCAGGCTGGAGTGCAGTCGCGCAATCTCGGCTCACTGCAAGCTCCGTCTCCCGGGTTCGCGCCATTCTCCTGCCTCAGCCTCTCCGAGTAGCTGGGACTACAGGCGCCCGCCACCACGCCCGGCTAATTTTTTTGTATTTTTAGTAGAGACGGGATTTCACTGTGGTCTCAATCTCCTGACCTCTTGATCCGCCCGCCTCAGCCTCCCAAAGTGCTGGGATTACAAGCGTGAGCCACCGCACCCGGCCTTAAGTATAGTTTTAATCTTTCTATATTTTATATTATAAAATAAATATAATTCTTTCGTATTTCTAACACTTTCATATTGCAAATGAGGTACATAGGCCATTTTATTGATGAACAACTTTCAGAACCTAAATCTTTACATTTGCTGAGCCGGGCTGCAACACTAAAATACATTATTTGAATTGTGCAAGAAAACAATAAAAGACCATGAGTACTAATTTTTAGTATTGCAAGTCAGGGAAGATTAACTTGAATTTAAATAACAAATAAAAGTTACCACAAAGGGAGCAAGCTTTTAAACTGTGAAATAGTTCTAGCTCTACAGTAGAAATCTTGTGGTTTTCATATGAAAATTTTTTTCATCAACATATCTTTTTCTATTTTTGAATTCAAAATGTAAAAGTAAATTATACCTCGAAGATCATGTTTTTCTTATTCTTTGTTTCAACAAATTGCTGATATCTTTCAAAACTGTCATTTTCTGAAATGAGCAGTAGTGTACACAGAGAAATAAAAGAGGTTATCCAGAGAAACTGCAGGTGCTTCTCCAGCCTAACCTTAATGACGGTTTATTGCTGGTCCATGGGGCCCAGTTTTGTTTAAGCAATTATCAGACTGCTTTATTTATGGCGCCCATGTGCCTGTTTTTGGCAATGGGGTCGCAATAAGTTATCAAAATAACGTTAATATTACAAGAATAGGCTACTTTAAAAATAGGTGGGACCAATTACAATTGAAGGAGAATAGTTAGATGAAGATTTAAATTATGCCAATTGCTCCTGGGAAATTGATGGGATGGATCAAGAGGATCTTCCCTGACTTCTAATACATATATGTGCAGGGTTATTTCTCACAATTAAAATCAGAAATGTTAAAGGGGAACTTACAATAAAAGAGAAAGCCAATTAATATAGTCATCATTAATCACTGAGAAAGACACAGTAGTGTACTTAGTAAATGTCCTAAAGCAGCATCCAGAGAGAGAGAGACTATCAATCCCAAAAGACTCAAAAAATCTTTAGGGAGATGTAGAATTATGTCAATATTTTGCATATTATAACTATAAGACAAAGCTGGGAAGGCCTGTTCTGATATAACTTGCATGCACAGTCACACACCTGGGACCTTGTAGAATTTACTACTAAAACGTGAATGGCAATTAATGTACAAAATATGAAAAACAAAGTTCAAACAATATGTGTTTGCTGTCAAGATTACTTCTGAGAAAATTTGTAAGGCAAGTTTTGAGTTGTAAGAGGCTCTTAGAAATAGAAACTGTGCTTTGTAAATCATACTATAAGGCCAGATTAAAGAATTTCATAGAGATATTCACACTTAAGACTAACAAATGCTTCGATTTTAGAATAATTCATGAATTTGCTCTTTTCTTCATGATGTCAGCTCATGTTTGATTATTTGCTACTGATCATTTCATCTTCCCTTGCTTACAATTCCAGAATCATTGTATTTATTTATTTAATTATTTATTCATTCATTTATTCTGCTTGGTCAAAGTTTCAGGTCTTAAATGATATAGGCTTCATCACAATAGCAGATTTCTTCCCGCTTTTGTTTATGTCTGTCTGATTATGGTATCAGCATTATTTTTTCTTTCCAACTGTAGAGCTACAATACTCAGGTAAAGTGGGTCCCTGGGATTTAAAACTCAAAATAATTGAATAATATGACACCACAGTGGTAGAAACATGCTTCTACTAATATGAATAAAACAGAATCACAGGGTAAGTGCACGTATTAGACTTCTGTATGTGGTTGATTATAATGTATATATAATTGAGGATTGACCAAAGCATGGGTACAATTAGGCATACAAGTTCTTCTTTATAATGGTATTTTTAGTGCCAAATATAGGCCTCCAAAAGGTTCTTGGTGGGTATACTTATTGTGAGATGACATGATTTGTCTTTGATGCACACTACCCCATGTTAGAATGAGCTGTTTCATTTGGGGACACAACACAGATAACCGCTCATCTGCTCTCATTTGTAAGAGCTTCTGTGAAGTAAAATTGAGAGTTGTGTTTTTTTCCAGCAAGTTCAATTATTTCGGGTGACCTCACTCCACATGGAACTCTTCCCCCAGATGTCCATGTTGTCCATTATGACAACTCCTACCTTCCAAAATGTTTGTTGACTTCTTACCCTCTGGTTGAGCCTGCATTTGCCTCCTCTCCTTCCGGCACACCTACCCTCTTAATTTCTTTTTTCCTGCGCTACTTCTCTTATTTTTCATCACATATTTCTTTCATATCTGCAATATAACTTACCTACCCATTATACTTATGACTTATTTGCTACTTTCTTCTTCAGGGTTAGATTTTTCTGTTTAGTTTATTCTTGAATTCCAAAGTGTTTGGGAAAAGAACTAGACCATAATAGGTACTGTGAAAGCTGATCATTTGAATTGGGTCATTCTCGTCATACCCAATGAAAACAGAGTCAAGAGGGCCGGGGCAAAAAGCACTCAGGACACAAAACATTGCTCTCCCCAAATGTAATTCACTGTAAGTCTGGCTGCTGAAACTGCCTGCTGTAACCTGACAACTGTTTTATCTAATAGTTGCCAAACCAACCTGCTACAAATCTAAGACTTACTTTACCCACTGTCAGTCACCAGTTAGATGTTCCAGCTTCCCATAACCTTACCAATGCTAATGAACTTTCTCAAAGAGCAGTAATTAATATTTCTTTTTTTAGTAAAACCTCCAGCCTTCTCTTCATTCTTCAGACATTCTGAAGACCACTCGGTCTGAATATATGCCCTGATTTGTGAATTATTTATTTCTAAACTAAATGTTAAATTTAGAGATTCCTCTTTACATTTCTATTTTGACTTCAACAGTCCTCATTAATATTTCCTGAATAAATGAATAAAAATATCAGAATTAATGTGCGTTTTGAAAAATCTCTTATGAAATATGAGAGAAAAATCTGTTATACGCTTAGATCCTTAACTTGATCAGTATTCACCTTGAAATATGCTTTTATCTTATGTAGTCTGGTTTTAAAATGTTAAGGAAAAAATACGCTTAAAAATGGACCTAGTCATTTTTACTCAGCTGTACCACATCATTTGAAAAACAAAAACACTCTAAGGTGGTTTTGTTCCTTTGTTTTTGTTTGGTTTGATTTTCTTTCCTTCTTTTTTTTTTTCCTTATGTGTTCAGCCTCTTTAATGTGAATAACTGCTCTTAGTTAAACAGTCTCACAGCATCCACTTACAGTCTCCGAGTTGCCTTCACATTCTTTGTAAAAATAAAAGCTCAGTTAAAGACACCACTTTCTTTTATGGTGCAATTTGTTTGCTCTTACACTGGTTCACTCTCTTTGCCATTTGATTTCCTCAATTGAGCAATTTATGACAGATTTTTAAGGTCTACTGTCCATTACAAAGAGCAGGTTTTAAAAACTCCATCATCATCATAAGCTTAATGAGGAAATGGCAGGAAGCTCAGCAGCTTGGTGGGGGAAGTGTGTGGAGGTTTGACTCTGACAGCCAACTTGCTGTTGCTGTAATTAATAATGAAGTGTTAAGTCTCTTGCTTTTTATGTGGAGACAGGGAAAATGACAGTGATTATGGAGGGAAATAAATTTACATTGTAGCTTTATAAACCATCCATAGCTTTAGGAGCTCAATATATACAAAATTACTGTTAAGATGACAGTTCCCCAAGAAAGTAGTTACAAAAATATTTAAAGCTCTGGGCTGAAGAATCAGGACATTGTAAGAATGGAGAGTAAGAAAAGACACTTTCTTGTATCCTGTCCCTCCTTTCCTGCTGCTCAATTTCTTTCTACTCAGCTGTTTATAAAAAGATGAAAGATATAGCTAACTTGTCTCCCTGTGTGAATCTATTCAATGTCACCACCCACGCACTTTCCAACAGTGACAAAAGTTGCTATCACATTCCTCTTCTCAACTCACCTAATGGATCCCCCAACTACACCCCACCCCCTATCCTGGAAAATATTCTATTAAGAAGTAGAAGAACTGTGGGATTATCTGAATGAGACCTGCCAGTGAAGTCCATGTCACTGACTATTAAGTCATGTTTACCACAAGCTAATAGCCCATAGCTCAAGCGGAACTCTCACCATCTCTAGCCTTGTCCTTCTTCCAAATCAGTGCATGTAGACATGTGCTATCTTTGCCCATTAGAAGGATGGGTAGAACTCTTCATCTTCCATTCATGGAATCTGAAGATGGTACAAGGTCATGATGGTCACGCCAGCTTGATAAACTGGTGGAAAATTAAGTGCAGACTCTTATAATGAAACAAAATATTTTCTGAAGTGAAGCATCTTGGATAATGTTTTCTGTAATTCTTCTCCCATTTGCTTATTTATTCCTTCTTGTTTTCCCTGTGCAAACTGCATCATTGTTAATATGGCTACCTGATAAGTGGTTGTTCCTCATCTTCAACCGTTATCCCATTTCAAATCTATCTAAAAGCCTTACTTGTGGACAAGAATAATCAAAAAAAAGTGAAATTAACTAGTTAGATAACTACTGTAACTATCTTTTATGCTGAATTAAAATAACATGATTAAGTGAAGACTAGCATACTTTAACTGTTCACTTCACCATCAACAAGGGTATAAGTTTAATTATGTATATGTACACGTAATTATGTATAGATGTATAGAATACAAAAAAATTTAACCATTTTACTTATCCACATGAAATTGATTCTTTTACATGCAGGATGACTTGTAAATACATTTATAATAGAGAAATTGCAATGGTTCTGACAATTAGATTTTTGTATTATTATTTTATTTAGAACTTACTGGTAAAAATTTCATGAGGTAGAGACTAAAAACTAGATTAAAATTTGTAACTGAAAAATTTGTCATTTGGGTTGAATTACAAATACGAGTCTAAGTTTTATCTTCAGTGCCTCAGAAAGGCTGAATTAAATCCTTTTTAACTAGTTTCTAAAATTTCAGAAGTGCTACAATTTTCTCACAGACTTCTGAACTGGATTTAGGGCAGATGGATGGATATGAGAATTCACTAATGATCATTCTCGAGTATCTGACTACAACATATTCTCAAAGACAAACTTGCCAAGTTAAATGATCAAGGGTATGCTATGAAATTCTTTTGAAGACCCAGATACCTTCTAGTTATAAGATACTAGTTAAAATAAGCACCTCTAGAAATATTAAATAACAAAATCAATTTTACTCATTTCTTATAGAAGGAAAATTAAGAATGTTTCCATGAATCTGAAAAACAATTTTATGTATTATCAATCTTTAATTCTTTATGTTAAATTTCTGCTTATGTGTCTGAGATGATCGCCAAAGTATTCAAAAAAAAAATCAAGTGTATCAATTAAAAGAAATATTTGGAAAAAATCAATTTTGGAATGTAGAAATGAAAAAAAACATGTTTGATCAAAACTGAAGCCTCCGTGCAAAACACGAGCATGGCAACGTGAGGCAGTGGCTCCTTGGAATTTGTTCAGTTAGTGGTGGCTGGAAGGAATCCTGGGCCCGAGTTGCATAGACAAGTTGGATGAAAAGCATATGTAGCTTAAAACCCTGAGACTCCCTCACTCCTTCAATGGTCTCTCTTTTTGAAAGTATTTGAGGAAAAATAAATGTACTTGGATTAGGCCCTACCTTTTGGTTTTACTTGTATTTGACTACAGGTATGAACCCCACCTAGCGATTTTCCTTTCCTGACCTGGTAAGAGCCTGGAAATTAACTGTTCGTTGTCTAAACAACTACTCCCCGTTTCCCCCTCCTGTTGTTCTTAAGGAGTTTATTTCTTCCTCTCCTAGTCATGCACAATGCCTCTTGCACAAGGCTGCTGTGTTCTTGGGGAAAATAAAACTACGCATTCCCAAACAGCAACATCTTAAAATTGTGGATGCTTAATATAAACGTGGCAAGTATCTAATGGAAAAAGACAAATAATGTAAACACAACAGCAAACTCACTTCATGGATTTGCCCTAGTTCCTAGCAAGGGCTCCCTGTCTGCAGGTCTATTCCAAACTCTCTGTGCTCTCAATCACTTCAGAAAATTTTATTTTTTTCCTCCATAAGACTCCCCTCCTCATTTCCTCCTCCTAACTAAACTGGTATATCCCTCAAGCAGGTGCTTCCACTCAACAGTGGAAGGAGGCTATAGCACTTCCAATTAAGGCCTTTCATCTATGTATCTATGTTTATCTATGCCTGTATCTATTATCTATCTAATTAGAAGTAGAGACAGAGAGGGAGGTGAGGAGATTGAAATAGTAGTATAAAAAAAGAAGTTCCCAAAGGCACAATATCCTATAAAGACTTTGCAGGCCCTCCATGGAGATACACGTTTTAAATTTTTATAAGGAAGAGCTTAGGTTCTCCTTTCCATAGCTTTTTGCCTCCTAATCATGCCCACTGCTGTGTAAGAAAAAGGGGGCACATTACAGTGCCTTTCAAAACAACCCAGCTCTCCTTGGTTAGTAGATCTGAGGTTGCAGTATTTCTTTACCTTGGGCCAGATTAAATATTTGGGCAGGACTCTACCAACCAAACATTTCTGTAAATTGAGAGGGAGCTATAGATGAATGTATCCTTAGGTTGATAATCTAGAATACTTCCAGTCATTAGCAGAAAAAAAATACACTAAAAAGTTTTGCAACTGAATTGCTATGACATTGCGCAACCTGAGAGAAAAGACATCAATATCGCTTCAACAAAAAGGACAAAATACATGAGCATTAAACAAAAAAATTGCATTCAGTAAAACTAAAGATTTATACAGACGGGAAGTAGAATACTGACACCAATAGCTAAAATCAATCTATCTTATCCCAGCAACTATGGAGCCAAGTTGGGTTAGGACTATAGTCAGAGATAAACAATTAAGTCTGCAGAGCCTAACTACGTAACTAATTGGTGAAGATGCATTTTGTAAGCTGTGACAGTTGGGTCTAATTAATTGAAAAGTATATTTCATCTACAAGTGGTAGCCAATGCCGAATTCCAGATGTTTGATTTCCTAGTTTTCTCAGAGATAGTGATTTTTAAAATGTTTATATAGAAGCTGACAGTTAGACATATCTATACATAGAGTCGTACATGAATGTTCATAGCAGCTTTAATATTAGCCCCAAACTGGAAAAACCCCAAATTTCCCTCAAAGTTATAATGGATAAAATGGATAAATTCAATGAACATTATTCCTAAAATGAAATACACTAAGCAATAATAAGGAGCTAACCACTGATGTACTCAGTAAGAACAAATTTCAAAAAACAAGATGCTGAGATAAAGAAGACAGAAACAAAATAATGCACACATACGATGTCACTTATACAAAATTTAGAAAAGATATATCCTGTACATAATGACAGAACCTCCGTTAGTGGTTGCCTGTGATCAGGGATTGAGATGGTGAGGGCATGTGAGAACTTTTTGTATATGATGGAAATGTGCTGTGTCTTAATTGTGGAGATGGTTAGCAGGGGATATACAATTGCCAATATGCATCAAACTGTCTAATTTAATATACATTTTATTGTATATGATAAATTGATTTTCCAAAAATCATATACACTAACTCAAACTTCCTATAGCTGAACACATTTTATATTAGGTGTTTATCTTATATTTAGAGATGATGTCTAGTAAGCCTCAGAGATGTCCAGTGGGATCTGGGATTTGAACCCACATCTATTTCAATTTCTCCTCTCATTCCTTTTTTACACTTAGCTTTTCTTTTAAGATGCCCACATTTTCCCTATGACTAAAAAATGAAAATAAACAGAACCTTTATTTTTAAGCTCTTATCCTACTTTGCTTCTTCTGTGCAAATATTTTAAAATCATAGTTGACATTTATTCCTTCTACTTCCATACCTCATCCATCTCTTGCATTCTAATGTCCATCACCCCCTTACTGAAACAGAGAAAAAAGTCACGATCATCCAGCACTGCCAGTGATTCTCAGCTTTTTAAGTAATTGACTTCGTGTGCTTCTTCAGAACACTTTCTCCTCTTAAGATCTCTGGTTCCCTTTTATGTCTCCCACTGCCTTTCCATAATCTTTTTGTCTGACTCTTTAAACTCCTCCCTTTTTCCTTCTTTCCCATGGTCTTTTCAAATATATCTAAACTAATGCTTTCTGCATACTTATTTTGAGTCTTTTTGTGAGGTCTAGTCCAACTGGCAAAATATGGTATCTCAATTTCCTACCATAAACTCATCATATCTCAAATTTAAATTTCTCATCTTTCTTAATGCAAAACACCTTGAACCTCAATTTAAACTTCATCATATTCTTCAACTTCTTCTCCCTTTGTTTTATTACACAGCTTATTTTGGCAAAATCTTAGGATTTTTTAATGTGTTTTTCATGTGCATCACCTCTCCATATCTTTACAATTGTCCTGGCAAAAGTTTATATTGATAATTTGTCTTAGTGATTATAATTATGCCCTACTTTTGCTTTCTGTAATTCATCCTACACACTGTTGCTGAGTAATAATACCACTAAATCACAGCTCAGAATATATATTTTATTGCCTGCTGGTTTTCTATGTCTATGAGAAAATTTATTTCGAATGAAACAAAAATGATTAAACACGCAAAGCTGGAGCACTGAAAAGCACCAGGCATGTTAAGGGCCGGGGATAGACTGATGAAAGAGCATGCTTGCTATCTTTGTCTTAACATTCAAAGACCTGTTAATTTCCATTTCAACACTCACTTTTTGTCAATTTTATTTTCCACAGATCATTTTCAAGCATCCTTTGAAATAAATCCACTAAGATCATTTTGCCCAGAGCTTGCCCATTTTGTACCTCTGCTGAGATTTTTCTCATTTCCTGGAATTATGACAATATTAAGCATAACCGTAAAAATTATAAGTATCATTTGTATGGTGTAATAGTAGGTCCAGTCCAACATTGCCTAGCAACTTGCACACACCATTGCATTTCACCCTTGCAACAATTCCATGTGGTTGGGTCAGCTATGTCTACTTTACAGATGAAGATATGGAAACTCAGAGGTGTTACATAACTTGCTACCATCACACAAGTCACAAAATCAAGCCAGTCTGTAACCTAAGAAACCCTAACCCTTCTCACTTTAATACACTACCTTTATTATCCTACATTTAATTTATTTTTATACAACTTTGTTCATGACAATCTTTGTTCCTTTAGTTGGAAGTTTTTATTCTTCAATTTCCCAAGGGGAAGATTTTACAGGTTAAACGTTTTTGTCACTTGTCACTTAGCAACTTAACATTCTAGTCATTTATGCACAAGTTACTATCTCTACAAAATGTGAATAATTTGAAGACGAAAAATTATGTATCATATATCTTAAATCCATCCCACTGTAGCTCTTTACAGAGAGACAATACTCAGCAAATATTTATAAAAATAATGATATGCAAATGTGCATACTTCTGTCTTACTAGAATATAATTTAGAAAATGTACTTGACAAATGAAAAGTAGCATCAGATTATTCTTGTTCAAAATATTCCTCATTGGTAAACACTAATGCCTGGACTAAGTTTTGAAGACTGTACTTCTCAATGAGGGAGAAGAAGTGGGAAAAATTCTTTAGTGTGAGAATATCTTAGGAGAACAGCTATAGTTTTAAAAAAAATACTGCTTTGTTTTATTCCTGTTATTTCTCTTTTATCATAATATTAAATTTGTATTTATAGTTGAAATAAAAGGATATGTATCTTGAGAGATCATGTGTCAAAATAATTGAAGGACATTTTTTGTCATTTGTGTGAAATAAAAGTGTTTTAAGTGTAGAAAATGATACCTATGTGTGATGGAAATAAGTTTATATCCTATGAGCAGGTAACAAAAAAGAAAAAAAAAACTAGCTGGACTTTTTCTCTTAGGATTATATTTTCTTTGGATGACAATGATAAAACGTCTCTTCACTATGTAAATTTGCCAATCTAAGAATAGAGTGCATTATCTTACTGAGTTTCATCTTGCACCCTCAGCATCTATTATTCCTATTAACTCCAAGTTCAACCTCCACCTTGCCCTTTTCTTCTTCTAATTGGCAATGGGCAAATCATTTCTGGTCAAGATCAGGAGCTCATCTGTGGCTCTAACCTTGAACATCAATCCAACTCGAGTGAATCCCATTAGCATCAGACTAATAAATGCAAAGATCCAGTGAAGAACAATAATGAACTTTGGCTCACACATCAATCTTTGGCACCTCAGAAACTAAGTGTAATGAACAGTAGGTCACAACCTATAGCTTTCATAAAATGTCCCAGTTGAGATAGCATATTACACATTTAAAACAATAATGATGCCAGGTCATTCTGTCAGACATTTGTCAAGTAAGGATGTGCTCCTACACATCTAGCTCTGCTAGTAAACCAGTATTCAGACACGTAATGGCTGCTTGTATCTTCAATTGTCTCCATCCTATCACATACAGAGCTGCTTCCAGAGAGTCCAATACTACAGCCTTAGGCTATGGGATGATGATCGCATACCCTACAAACACATGAGAGCAACCTCAAATCTTCTAAATTGTACCAGTTCTGGGCTTCTTTTGCATGATCATTTATCTGAAAGGACAAGAAATAAT